>NC_134484.1:250465284-250765284 GCF_040206685.1 Ascaphus truei | reverse complement strand
TAGAGGAAACACCTATTGCGTCGCGCAGGACGCTTCCCAAACATCAGTGAACCCACCCATTGTCCAAAACCCCACCCAATGTTCCACACTCCCCCAGAGAGGCAATGGGTGACTGCGCAGTCACAGTTAGCTAAGGGCCCGGTGGTGCACTACGAGCTTGAGACAAAATGTGGCACTGAGTGCTCATTTGCATGTCATTTCCCAGAATCCCTTGCTGCAGTGGAAGCGCTGTATGCTGGGTGACAATGGGGAAAGACAGGGTTGCAGACCTGTCTAAGACATGCAAATGAACATACAGTAATATTTACAGTTGCTTTATGCTTTACTGTGGAGGGTTTTTGTCACTTTTTTTACCCACCATAACCTTAATGACAGTGGTGATTACCTAGTCTAGTCTCAAACCTGCTTGCCATTAAGACCAGCCTTACACTGATGATACCCATCGCCCCGGGCGAGTGGATTTAACCCCCGGGCGAGTAAATATTGGCCCAAGCAGCACACGTTTGGTACTAGGTGGCGAGTAGATTTTTTTGTGTGACGAGTAGATTTTTTGGTGATTTGTCAACCACTGGCTATATATATATATAAATATATATATTCAAAACTCAAAAATAAAATAGGTGGTCTTAATAACAAGCTAAAAGCTGAGCTCATTATTTAGATGAAGAAGAGATCCAGAGCTTACAGAGTAGTTTAACAGATAAAATTAGAGATTATGAACTACCTAGGACTCAGTTCATAGATTGTGTTAGGTGGTTCTTTTTTTAAAAGGATGCAAAATGTCCGTTTTTTCAAAAATTGACAACTGTTTTACCATTTTCCCTTTTTTTACTTAGTCATGTGATCGTACACATCAGGTTACTTTGCACCAGCAAATATTGTTTTACAAACATTGTAGAATGTGCAGTTTGCAGCAAAAATTGCAGAGTTCTCAAACTCTAGGTACAATTCATTGTCATACTGCATCAACGCGTGAAGACTTCAGAGTGGACATATTTCTGTCACCGTTGTAGTAACAAAGGAGGAAGAGGGAGTAGGTGGTATGATCCCTTTTATTGGACCAACAAGTATTTTAGTTGAAATGTTACAAGCTTTCAACCCTCTGGCTCCTTCATCAGGTTTGACAGAAATACAGAAACACAATATAATATACAGTGTATATAAAAGGGATACAGTGGATGTAGAAAGGAAGTGTGAAATAAGAAGGTGTAGAAGTAGGTAGCCTGGTGTGAAAATTAGCAGTAGATACATTATGTTGAAGGCTATTCTCTTTTGAAATGCAAATGTTCCACTTTGAATCTTTTCAATAGTGATACTGTTCTTCATTATCTTATCTTGTTCTTTGTTTTAAAATGTAGGCCATTGGGCTCTCTCTACTGTACGTGTCACCCTAACACTAAAGGAAAATCCCTCTTCTCTAGTCCTACCCAGTGCATTTTACTCTGTTCTAATGAACTGTTGTAGTAAAGCTTTAATGGAGGAGGTGGGGAAATTATTAGGTTAACATCTTTGAGTAGATTTGAACTCTTGTGTTTTATGCTTCACGACTTTAAAAGTACAATCAAAACGATATCCCACCTGGACATTAATGTATATTTTCTTAGCAGAGAATGACATAAAAGCATTTGGATGGAAATGTAAATTAAAATGCACATTTTATTTCCAAATGTTCACTATACTAATGTTTAAGAAAGCCATTTATATTGGTAGGACATTTGCACAATGTCATTTATTGTTTTTAAATTTTGTAATGTTATCTATTGTATTACAAAATAAATAAAAATACAGAGTCTTGAAATATTCATGAAATATTGGCAGGGGGGAGGAGGGTTTTTTGAGGGATACAGAAAAAAGAAAGTGTGGCAAAGGGGGGTAAAAGGAGGGGTAGAAGTATGGGGTGGTTAGGGACATGGCACAACAGTTGCATGGTTATAAATACAAAATCTGTTACATTTACACAATGATTTTAATGTACTGTACTATTGGAAGTCCCTCCTTTCAATTCTGAACAAAAAATTCTATTTTGTATAAATGATGTACACTGGTTTGTATTCTTGTTCTAGTTTGTTTCATATGTAACATCACACTTGTCTTTAATGATTGCGTCAAAATATATAATTTTGAAACTGCACTGTGTGTTTAACAGTCTTCTGATATCTAGACATAGCATAGATCTCTTTTTACCTGTAAGATTTTTTTTGGAATAATGGTGTAACATGGCTGGTCCTGTTCCTTCTCTGTCTCCTGTCACACAAGCCTCAATATAACCTGAGGTCCATGCACCATCCCGATGCCTGGAAATCTCTTATCAGCATCTGCAACACTGTAATTCCATCTATGCAGTGACTGCACAATAAAGCCCCGTGTTTTATATACCCCTGTCTCAGTCTGCAGTAATTGGGCAAGGGTATGAGAGACAGGGCTACAGTGGGACCTATCTCCAGGAATACTGGATACCTAGTGAAGCTGGAGGCGCTGACACCGAACTCAGATGACATCAAAAGCCACCCATCGCAGATCAACAGCTCTCCTGACCCTCACAGGTATGCACACCACAAAACACCTGTAGCTGAAGCAGTATTTCCTAGAGGGTGGGGGTACATGTGCTACAATGGGTATAACTTTATGGTACATACAGTGGTAAAAACAGGAACAGTAAACATCACACCAAACATTATCCAGCAGCTGTTTAACAGCTACTGGGATCCCTACCAATTGACGCCAAGTGAACTGTGTGAAAAGAATCAGTCTTTCTTTATATATTATTTTATAACACAACTAGAGTTGGCCCCTTTTAAAGGTGTTTGACCCAAAGATGAGCAACTTCCTGATGTTAAAGGTGCAGTATTTTGAGATTTTTCTTAAAAGGGCCTCTCAAATATGTGGTGTTTTTTTAAACATTTGTTTAAAGTATTCAAACAAATACGCAAAGATTAATACTGGAGAGAGAGAGGTAGGTTATAGAAAAACACATTTCTTGAAGATCCCGTCTTTTTTTCCTTCCATAGTGAGAAATAAAAAAGGCTTTGTTGAAAGACACTGTGCAGCTGAATGCTGCCACAGTATGATGTATTGCACCTGGTACACAGAGGCGTGTATTGGAGGGGATGTTATAAAAGATGGACGCCATGCACAGAAGTAACACCTGGTCTACTAAAAGAAAAAAATCCCCATTGGAAGTACAGTCAGACCTCTGTCATTTGAGTTGTCGAAGGGTCTGTGATTGTTCTTACTTTTGCTTTTGAGGACATTTCTTGAGCCTGAATTTCACTGATAATGTGATACACTTGCACACACACACTCAATCACAACAAACGCACACTCAATCAGAACAAACGCACACTCAATCAGAACAAACGCACACTCAATCACAACAAACGCACACTCAATCACACACACACATACTCTTTTAACCGGGGGTGGTGGGTTGATAGGGCTGCTCCGGTCCATTGTGTTGCTTCAGACTAGGGCGGGGAAACAGGAAGGAGGAGGATGGATTGCCTGTATGCAGTGATGGCCCCGTCCTTGCAGTGTAACGCTAGCGCTCACCACGAACAAGGCGGGATCCCGGTACTGAGGTGGGAAAGTATAGAACTTTCTGCAGCAGAGGCATGCCTGGAGAGTGGATAGTCAAGATCGCCGGGTCTGGTTTTGAGAGAGTGGGTTAGTCAAGATACTTGCCAAGGTTATGGGTAGGTGCCAGGAGGATAAACAGAGTCCGAAGTGCTGTGGTCAAGGGTTGGAGCCAGGAGAATAGTAGATAGTCCGTTTGCCATGCTCCGGAATGGAGAAGGTCGGATGGTCTGAGGAAAGCCGGGGTCGGTAATCCAGAGCAGGGTCCAAAGTCTAGCTGGGTCAGTACGCAGGGAGGCAAGCAACAAGAAAAGTGAAGCACAAGGCAAAAGGCAGAGACAGAGACGTGGGAACACAAGGCTATCAATAACTATAAATAACAAAACTGTGCGCTACTACCTAACTACCTATAAAGTTTAAATGTATAAATATATACAGTGCAGTGACTATACCATCAATTTAGTGATAAAAAATTACAGTGACGTCATTACACAGCGTCCCGCGACCGAGCGGCACCGTGGCACGCTGAGGGCACCCCAGCAAGCTGCGTTTTAACCTCTGTGCAGAGGATACACCTGCCGAGGTACAGGAGCAGCTTCATATCGGCCAGGAAGCAGGAGCGATTTCACCGAGCCCCAGCACCAACTGCTGAACCTGCCTGCATGAAGGGAAATCCCCTTGGGAGTGAAAAGACTGACGTCCTGCCCCAGAATCAACTGAGCTGCAGAAGCAGAGGGAAGCAAGCACCTGAATCTACAGCTAACAGCTGCCGAGTGGTAAACAGTGTGATACACACTACATGCCTTTTACCAACTTTTTTCATGTACGCAGATATATTACCCCCTTTTTAATTCTATAATATATTGTTGAATTTGCTTCACTATTTGGCGTTGTGCGCTGTTTTCTTTTGTTTCCATTATCAATAACTATGCTCAGCCAAAGAGGAAGTGAGAGAGCTGATCATATATGGAGACAGGATTCCAATGAGAGAAGGGGGTGGAGCGGAAGAGTTGCCTCTGCGGAGGCAGGGATAGGCTGTGAGAAGCAGGAGACAGGTGAGGGCAATATTAGAGTTGATGCGTAGCTGGGGAGTGGTGCATGCACGTCACGTGTGCGCGCCACAAGGGGCGGCACAAGCGGCGGGGCGGAGCCAAGCTCCATAGGAACTGTGAAAGCCCTGCATGGGCACGCGCGATCTGTAAGGTGCGTGGGAAGCTGTACAGCAGGAGGCAAGGAGGAAGCACGCCGGGGAAGACGTGCTCTTTGATCACTTGCAGCGGGATGCGGTGCAGCAGGAGGTAAGGAGGGAACACGCCGCAAGGAACGTGTTCCCCGATTCCATACATGCAGCAAGCAGAGAGCAACAGCAGCTGGGGAGACAGGCTGATCTTTTATCCCTGTCAGCGGCCATGGGAGAAGGAGTGGCTCAGTGAGTAACGACACTGACTGGCACTGAGAGTATGAAGCAGCGGAGTCTGGTTCAATTCCCGGTGTCGGCTCCTTGTGACCTTGGGCAAGTCACTTTATCTCCCTGTGCCTCAGGCACCAAAAATGTAGATTGTAAGCTCCACGGGGCAGGGACCTGTGCCAGCAACAATGTCTCTGTGAAGCGCTGCGTACAACTAGCAGCGCTATACAAGAACATGCTATTATTATTATAATAAAACCCTGAGCCTGAGATGGCATACTTAAACTCTGAGGCTTCTGGTCAAACCCGAAAAGGTGGTAATTCTAAACACAAAACTTGTCAAGACACTAAATGCTAATACACACCTTGGACTACATCTTTCATTGACGTTCAGTATTAATGACCATATATGCGTCCTAACTTCACAGCTATTCATAGAAGTTTCTCGGCAGCAAGGTTGCTGAAAAATTGGTGTAAATCTCCCCCCCCCCACCCAAAATGTTGTTTCTTTGATTAATAAGTTGTCAGTTTTTGCACCAGATTTGCAACGTGTACCATTTGATAAACAGACACCTTGGAATTGTTTGCCTCACTGAGTGCCAAATCCCAGAGAGTGAAGGAGAGTTATCCAACGTAAGAGAAAGACAGATGTACTTAACAACAATTTTCTGAGGGCGACATATTATGTTCTCAAAAGTGGGTTGAGGGCTTGTGTCTATGCAAATATGCACTTGTTATTAGGTGTGTTGTATTTGCCCCAGTTATTTGGTCCGATAAATTACGAATCCCACTTGGGAACAATTTTGTACTCTGAGAAAATGATGGACATAGAATCTGATATGTTGTTTGCATTGCGTAACAAATTGAACAAACATTGCCCAAACCTGCCACATGTCAGGAAAAAGAGATGCTTTAATATGAGCAGTGGCAGTGTTGGAGGTTTATTCATTGAAGGGCAATAGCCATTGTTTGTCAAATGAAAAGATGGTAATGGCTGTTGCGTTGAATGAAAAAAATTGTGTCATTTTTGCAAGAATAACATTTGATTCTCAACAGTACCCTTCTTTAACCTGATATAACTAAGACAAACCTTTCTTATTATCCCAAGCCCTCAACGTTCATTAGCTACACCTTATGCCAGAATATTTTTAATACTGAATAGTTAGGAATAAGACCTTAGGCTATAAAGTGACCACAAGCTGCTGATATCAGCATCATTTTGCATTTGCAGAAGATTTGTCTGCCAAGATCTGACACTGGGGGTAGATGAGTCATGAAATTATATGGGAAAAAAGAACACAGCTTACATTAGAGACCACATCTAAATTAGAATGAGTCAGAAAATGCTTACCTTTGTTCAGACTCAAAAGCTTAATTTCAGCATCAAATGTATTTTTTCCCCTTTCCTTGAGACATTATTATAAAAATAAAGTCTACAATATTCATCAATTTCCCACACAATTTTAAGACAGCCTGGCCAAATAAAATGTTCTTTAGATGCAAATGATTCTGGGTAAAATAATACAAATGAACATGGGAAATGTTCCCTTTTTAGAACTGGGATCCCTTCCCGGGGATTTCCCTATGATTCAGCCTGTTGTTCTGCACATCTTGTACAGTGTTAATTTCAAATCTTAGATTACATTGGAGAATGGTGGATGTGGGCTCATCTCTTGGCTACAGATAGCGAAAAAGAAAATCCAATGGTAGTACACTTTTATAGAGCAGGTCATTCTTCACCATGTATGCTTAAATGTGTAGCATATGAGAGAATAATGTTGATACTAAGAGGGGGTGATATAACTAAGACGTTATTACAAAGAGAGATACATTGGAAGCAAGAATGTAGTGCTTTCAGTACATATGGTCTGAATAGATAATGTCATTGGTGTTTTCTTATAGGTACATTTATAGGTTAATTAAGGCTATGTATATCAGATTGATATCTTTTTTTAGATTGATAAGTGTGTATGAATTCATGAGTGATGTATATAGTAGATGTATGCATCTTTAAGGATTGAAATGTGTTTATACAGTAGCATGACACTTAAATAAGCGGGTTGTAACTTTTTATAATCAGAACCTGCTTGTTGGCTTTTTTAGTGTTAGAATGTAGAAAAATAGCAAAAATCTATTCTGACTGTCTATGGTGTGAGTTTATGGTTTCCCACTCAACTACATCAGGTTTACAGTTGTTCTTTTAGTAACATGTGCTGTCCAGCTGCAATCCAAAGAGAGACAGCAATTTAACGAAGCTCTTCTGTCCAGTCTCCGTGGGAACATCATTGAAATGTAAGATAAGTACCACCATTATGTTGAGTTGAGTCACTGAAAGTAAATGTGAGTGTCTGCTAAATGTTTATCCTACTGAATCATAGAGGGATTTTTTTAAAGTCTGATAGCAGCACCACCATAAAATATAAAGCATTACAAATATTGTATACACACCTCTATAGACATTTGTATATACTATTTCCTTTACCATACTTTCATTGTATTTTCTTGTGTTATATGTGTGCGAAAGGGCTAAATGGTTTTCTTAGTGTACTGTATGTAGTCCTTTACGTGGGAACAGAGATGAAAGGAAGGATGCCAGATACTCTAGCAAATAGATTGTGTGTGAAGATTAAAGGTTGAAGTTTAACTGTAAAAGCTCTCTACCTCTCGGCTTGTTTGTCTTTTGACTTGTGTCTCTTTTTGTTAGTTCAATGTTCAAACCTGCAAATATTGTGTAGCCAGGTCTAGGATTGGTGTACATATCTCTTTCTCATGCTGGCAGTAAACCTGGTAAGTGTGCAGGATTGCCAACATGCTATCAATGAGGTTTGCCCTCACACCCTGGTGAGGTGTCATATGTCCCCAAAGGAAGTGACAACATGCAGTGTGTTCCCACTTAGTGATACAGAGCATGTTTGTTCTCTGGGGGGTGATATAAGACACAGCACTGCCTAAAGTTAGGAGTTCAGTTTCCTGTTGTTGTGCTGCCCTGTTCAGTGAGAGGCACGGGAAGGTTTGCAACAATGTTGCAGTGTCTCCTGCTAGCTGTGAGTCAGTGAGCATACGCAGCAGAGTTAGAGGAGCTGAGAGAGACAAAGCAGCTCAGGAGAGGAGCTGACAGCAGCCAGTGAAGCTGGAGAATCTCTCTAAGAGTAGAGGTGGAAAGCAGATCTATTAGTAGAAGGGACCTTCCTAATGGAATGCTGCAAGGAGATGAGTGGCTGAGCTGTTATCTGTGAAGGGCAGCTTGCCCATACCAACCATCAATAAAGATGCCCTGTTTTAATATACCTCCACTGTGTGAGTGTGAAGTGACTCAGCAGTGGATGGCACCACCAAGAAGGAGTTCCTCACCAGGACCATCTCCCTGCGGGAGCACAGATAATGATGAGGTGGAGGCGCTGCACACACTACCTCAGCTGCCTGTCTGGATGACATCCCCTAATAACATCAAGCGGGAGACTCAGGAGCCCTGTTGCCTACAGGTGCACCACCAGACACGAACATGTAATGGGGACTGGTTAGACTACCCGGGCCAATGTGAGATTGGGGGGGGGGAAACCCGTTACAATTGCTATTCTTTTGGATTCCTTTTCAAGTCGACCAGACTGCATTTATGTCTCTGTCAACATTTTATTACCAAATAAGACATATCTCATGATCAAAACTATAGTCAGTGTACAAGTATTCTGATTTAGATCACAAAGAACACGAAATGAAACCGTAAAAAATTGAATGTAAAATAGTTGCCATTCACATATACAGTATATAAATTGCATTAATTCTGTCTCTTTGATTTATTTAATCTCTTTAGAAGATACTATAACTAGGAAAATGCTATATATGGTGCGTTGTTGGATGAGCGATTAAGCCTAATAGGACAACAATTCATAACACGGAATGAAACACGGACAGCAAAATATTTCAAACAACATACAGTACATTTTTGGCTTTTGTCATCAAATTGTCCTATTATTCTCAAACTTCAGTTAAAACGGTAATGTTTCCCTACAATGGAAAACGTTTATAAATGTCAAACATATGATTTATAAGAATTATCTTGATATGCCATAGAGTAGTGTCTATACTGCATATGTAACAAAACATATGTAACCCATGCCCCACCCCCCCTCATGTGGGAGAAGGACTGAATTACAAGCTAGTGCGGGGCTGAGGCATACCTGCATCTACAGAAGAGCTGAGTCTGCCGCATTGGTAAGGGGCAACAGGACAGGCTTACACAGGTCTCTGGGTTCTGCTCATGGTTTCAGTGCCTCCAGCGGTGATGGGATCCTTGGTGTGTATGGATGTCAGTCCCCACCACTGCACTCCTTACCCCTCCTGCCCAGGAACTGACACCCAGGCAGAGGTATAGTTGAATTGGTAGTTTATTGGACATGCTGCACAGCTCAAATACAGCATAAGATGTAACTCCAACATCCATGGGCTTCCGATGGTGCTGCCCCGGTAGTATGGGGCCTGGAGTCTAGATGTTCCCTAGGTTTTTCGGCCTAGGGTGGGCCAGCTCTTCCTCGCGATGGGAGAGTCTGACAGACCGTGCTCTCACTTCAAAGGGCAGAGCTAGACTAACTTTGGGAAACTCCTCTGATTTAGTATACTTCTAGAAGGGGTGGGCTCATGATCTGCTGTACCCATACTGATAGGCCTGCACAGGTCACGAGTCACCACCTCACTTCTGTTCATCACAGAGGAGGATACATGGGGGTGTAATACCCACAGAATTAACCTGTTACTGCCCTGAACTTACTAGGGGCTTACGTAACAGTGAGAGAGTCAGGTAGAATGTACTTACCATGTTACACATAAATAAACTTTATATTAGAATATATACACTCATTGTATAATACTAGTGTTCTAAAGTCCTAGCGGCTCACTGTCAAATATGAGTAGCCTATTATTCTAGCAACTATGCTCAAATATTGATGAGGAAAGATACAGCCTAGCCGTACACTGCAGACAAAGTTTAACGACCAGCAGGAGAGTAGATTGCGTATAGTCAGCTAGGCCCATCTGTACAAAGCAATACCTACTATAGTTAACAAGAGAGCCACAGTGCTTCCAGGTCTTGGCATAATTTTTTCCAATCCCCTCCCAGTTTCCTTCCCCTTACATGTTTCCCTTGGTGTCTGGTGGACATATTTAGCACACAGGTATCACTGATTTTTTTTTTTTTTAAATCCCTTATATGGGGTCCGAAAAGTTGATGAATTGCTTTTAATTATGGAAATAACTTTCCACTAGAGAGCTGGGTTTCTAGTTTTGAATTGTATACTATATCAATCAGATGTCTTGCACCTCAATGAAGACGGATCTTTTGTACTAGGGGGGAGAATGTTAAAAAGATTGGAGGAGATTTTAAATCAGGTTGAAGGGGCGAGGAGCAAGAAAAAGATATCAAACTAAATGGAATAGATGGAGATGGGGAAATGACAAAGGGTCATGAAGGTAGAATGGGGGCAAGTGCGAGTTTGGCAGGCATGGAGACAACCGTAGTATATACAGCTAATACTAAAAAAAACTTCTGAGACTAAACCCAATTGGTGCAGAAAGGAAGAAGCAGATAAGATAATAGTACAGGCTGGAAAAAAAACATTAATTCATGCTTGCTAATGCAAGAAGCCTGACAGATAAAATGGAGGAGCTTGAATTAATAGCTGCAAGGGAGCAGTATGATATAATAGGCATTACTGAAACATGGTGGGATAAATCTCATGACTGGGCAGTTAATTTAGAGGGTTATTCCCTTTTTCGGAAAGGATCGGGCAACTAGAAGAGGAGGTGGAGTATGCTTATATGTTAAACCGGATCTAAAGCCTATAATAAGGGAAAATGTTTATGAAGGGAATGATGAAAATGTAGAAACCTTGTGGATAGACATTAGCAGTGGAGGTAAAAAGAAAATGTCTGTAGTGATATGCTATAATCCACCAAATATCTGTGAGATAGAGGAAGCTAAAATACTTTTGCAAATGGAGAAGGCATCAAAACTGGGTCATGTTTGCATAATGGTTGATTTTAATTATCCAGACATAGACTGGGGCAATGAGATTAGCGTTACAGCAAAAGGAAACAGGTTTTTGGGGTGCTTAAAGACAATTACATGACCCAAATAATTTAGGAACCAACCAGGAGAGGGGCAATACTAGATTTGGTAATATCAAACAATGTAGAAGTAATAGCAAATATTCAAGTCCGGAACATTTGGGTAACAGTGATCATAACATGGTCTCATTTGAAATAAATGATCAAAAAACAGATTACTTGGGCTCAACAAAGACCTTAAACTTTAGAAAGGCAGATTTTAATAAACTGAGGACTAATCTGCAAGGAATATATTGGGATAAGTTTTTTTTGCAATTAAAAATGTAGAAGATACTGTAAATGGGCAGTCTTTAAAACATTGTTAGAAAAGCACACTTATTTCTTTTATACTTATTACCCAAGCGTATAAACTGATAAGTCAAAACCAATGTGGCTAAATAAAAAGGTAGGGGAGGAAATGGACAAGAAGAGGAAGGCGTTTAGATTCTTGAAGTCAGAAGAGACGGAGGCATCATATCAGAATTATTAGCGATGTAACTAAAATTGCAAAAGGGCAATCAAATTAGCAAAAATGGATAATGAAAAAAGGATTGCAATAGAAAGTAAGATGAACCCTAAAAAGTTCTTTAAATACCTTAATAAAAAAAAACAGAAAAAAAACAGGACCCTTTCAGTGTGAGATGGGCAGGCAGATTATTGAGAAAAGGAAAAAGCAGAGGTATTAAACACATTCTTTGCCTCTGTGTTTACCAAGGAAGAATCAATTTCAATATTAGTGCCGCAGGAGGAAGTCACAACCTCTATATTAATGAACAATTGGTTAACTGAGGAAGAAGTTCATAGGCGGCTTGATAAAATTAAAGGAAATAAGGCACTTGGCCCCGATGGCATACATCCAAGAGTTCTTAAGGTAACCATTATTTTTAATATTTAAGGACTCCATTTCCACAGGCTCAGTACCACAAGATTGGCATAAAGCAGATGTGGTGCCTATATTTAAAAAGGGAGCTAGATAACAACCAGGGAATTACAGACCTGTATGCCTGACTTCAATAGTGGGGAAGCTACTGTACTTGAAGGTGTAATACGGGATAATATTCAGGAATACCTAATGGAAAACAAAATTATTAGTAATAGTCAGCATGGATTTATGAAGGATAGATCATGCCAAACTAACCTTATTTGTTTCTTTGAGGAGGTAAGTAGGATGATGTGGTCTACTTAGATTTTGAAAAGGCTTTTGATACGGTTCCACATAGTGTGTACAAAATAAAGCAAATTGGACTTAGTAAAAATATATGCACCTGGATTGAAAACTGGTTCAAGGATAGACAACAGACAGTTGTCATAAATGGAATTTTTTCATGTTGGGCTAAAGCTGTAAGTGGAGTACCTTAGGGATCGGTACTGGGATACCTGCTTTTTAACTTTTATATTAATGACCTTGAAGTTGGCATTGAGAGCAAAATCTCCATCTTTGCTGATGACACTAAATTGTGTAAGGTAGTAGATTCAGAGCAGGATGTAATTTCTCTCCAGAAGGACTTGGAGAGACTGGAAACTTGGGCAGGTAAATGGCAGATGAGGTTTAATACCGATAAATGTAAGGTTATGCATTTCAGAAACAAGAATAAACAGGCAACTTAAAAATGAATTGGGGTTAAATTAGGGACATCCTTGATGGAGAAGGATTTAGGAGAACTTGTAGACAGCAGGCTTAGCAATAGTGCCCAAAGTCATGCAGTAGCTGCAAAGGCAAACAAGATCTTATCTTGAATTAAACGGGATGGTAGGGAAGTAAACTTAATTATGCCCCTTTATAAAGCACTATTAAGACCACACCTTTAATATGGAGTACAATTTTGGGCACCACTGCTTAGAAAATACATTATGGAACTAGAGCGAGAAAAACACAAGAACAAGAAACGTAGTTTGAAGCACTCAATCACTTGATGTGAAGTAGTTAAAAATAATTTTAATGTCCAAATGAATGTAAAGTATAGGGTAATAAACAGTGCTCGACAAACCCGGTCGCCAGCTCGCCAGCTGCGATCGGATATTGGCTGTTGGCCAGTAACCTTTCCCCTGCTCTGCAAAAAAAAAAATCCCCTGCTCGAGAAAAAAAAAAAAATTGAAAAAACAAAACATCGTAGCTGATTGGCTGTGACGCGGGATGTAGTTGCCAGGACTTCAAACCGCCCTTTGTGCACGGGTAAGTACTGGGGGGGGGGGGGGGGCAGTGAGTGCGTGCATGCGCGTCTGCTGCTCCTCCCGTTCCTCCTCCTCCTCATATCCTCCTGTATAATTGTGTCAGCTCCTATAATTTACAATTTAAGGATCCGGTCATGGAGGAGTTTGGAAGAAGGTAAAGGATCCGTGGTCCATCCGCTCCAGGGGAAAAAAGGTAAGAACTCACCAGCAAAGGAAGTTAATAACTAATTTAATGGGCTACATAAAAACAAAAAATAGACAGTAACAAACTCTCCCACGCGTTTCACGCCCACTATGGCGCTTTCTCAAGGAGATTTTTTGTTTTTATGTAGCCCATTAAATTAGTTATTAACTTCCTTTGCTGGTGAGTTCTTACCTTTTTTCCCCTGGAGCGGATGGACCACGGATCCTTTACCTTCTTCGTTACTGCTGCGAGGATCAGCGTTCACCACCGGAAGCGGAAGCAGCCGCACACACAGAGGGAGACGCATCTACACAGGACTGGAGCTGGAAGGAGGAAAGCAGAGCGGTGATCTTGTGAGTCGCGTGGACTCCACACCGGGCGGTCAGCCAGGGCAAGGGATTGAGTGAGTACCTCTTCACCCTCCCGTTACTAGCCCTCTTTTGCATTACCCGATACTCACCTTGCTCCTTATTACAGTCCTACCCGATTTATATACCCGGTGTCAACTCCATTCAATTCAATTGATATTGACATTGCCCTGCCTGGCATCGTTGTCTACGCTCTTTGAGCTCATATACGGTTAATGTTCCTATGGAGGAGTTTGGACAGATGCTTCAGGTGGGGGGAATATAATACACATTAAATATTTATATACAGTATACACTGATACATCCCCCCCTCCGGTGTTCCCGCTGCCCGCGCGGGTCGGAACATACTGCAAAAGCCGGGGTGTTTCCCTCCCCCACCGTCCGGTGCCCGCGCGGGTCACATACTGTAGTAGCCGGGGTGTTTCTCTCCCCCCCCCTACTTCCAGTGTTCCCGCTGCCCGCGCGGGTCACATACTGAGGTAGCGGGCTGTTTCTCCCCCCCCTCCCCTCCCCTCCGGTGTTCCCCCCCCCTCCCCTCCGGTGTTCCCCCCCCCCTCCCCTCCGGTGTTCGCCCCCCCCCCCCTCCGGTGTTCCCCCCCCCCCTCCGGTGTTCCCATCCCTCCGGTGTTCCCCCCCCCCTCCCCTCCGGTGTTCCCCCCCCTCCCCTCCCCTCCGGTGTTCCCACTGCCCGCGCGGGTCACATACTGAGGTAGCGGGCTGTTTCTCCCCCCCCTCCCCTCCGGTGTTCCCCCTGCTCGCGCGGGTCACAAACTGAGGTAGCGGGCTGTTTCTCCCCCCCCCTCCCCTCCGGTGTTCCCGCTGCCCGCGCGGGTCACATACTGAGGTAGCGGGCTGTTTCTCTCCCCCCCTCCCCTCCGGTGTTCCTGCTGCCCGCGCGGGTCACAAACTGAGGTAGCGGGCTGTTTCTCCCCCCCCCTCCCCTCCGGTGTTCTCGCTGCCCGCGCGGGTCACATACTGAGGTAGCGGGCTGTTTCTCTCCCCCCCCTCCCCTCCGGTGTTCTCGCTGCCCGCGCGGGTCTGAAGATATTGCAGTTGCCGGTGTTTCTCTCCCCTCGGTGCTCCCGCTGCTGGCGCGGGGCGGGAGGAAGTAGCGGGGTGTTTCTCTCTCTACCCCCCCCCCCCCTCTCCCCTCCGGCGCATGTCCCTTCCCGTGTGTGTGTGTGTGTGTGTGTGTGTGTGTGTACGGGTATGAGAGATTGAGTGTGTGTGTGTGTGTGTGTGTATGGGAGAGAGAGAGTGTGTGTGTGTGTGTGTGTGTGTGTATGGGAGAGAGAGATTGTGTGTGTGTGTGTGTGTGCAGGACACAGAGGTAACCCCCCAGTCAGTCACCCCCACCCAGTCAGTCACCCCCCCCACCCAGTCAGTCACCCCCCTACCCAGTCAGTCACCCCCCCACCCAGTCAGTCACCCCCCCCACCCAGTCAGTCACCCCCCCCCACCCAGTCAGTCACCCCCCCCCACCCAGTCAGTCACCCCCCCAGTCATCCCACCCCCCAGTCAGTCAGTTACCCCACCCAGTTAGTTACCCCCCCAATCAGTTACCCCCCCAGTCAGTTACCCCCCGTCAGTCAGTTCCCCCCCCCCGTCAGTCAGTTTCCCCCCCCCCGTCAGTCAGTTTTCCTCCCTCTCTGTCTCTCCCCCCACCTCTCTGTCTCTCCCCCAACCTCTCTGTCTCTCCCCACCTCTGTCTCTCCACCCCCTCTCTCTCTGTCTCTCCCCTCTCTGTCTCTCTGTCTCTCCCCTCTCTGTCTCTCTGTCTCTCCCCTCTCTGTCTCTCCCCTCTCTGTCTCTCCCCTCTCTGTCTCTCCCCTCTCTGTCTCTCCCCTCTCTGTCTCTCCCCTCTCTGTCTCTCCCCTCTCTGTCTCTCTGTCTCTCCCCTCTCTGTCTCAACCCTCTGTCTCTCCCCTCTCTGTCTCTCCCCTCTCTGTCTCTCCCCTCTTTGTCTCTCCCCTCTCTGTCTCTCTGTCTCTCCCCTCTCTGTCTCTCTGTCTCTCCCCTCTCTGCCTCTCGGTCTCTCGCCTCTCGGTCTCTCGCCTCTCGGTCTCTCGCTTCTCGGTCTCTCGCCTCTCGGTCTCTCCCCTCTCGGTCTCTCGGTCTCTCGGTCTCTCGGTCTCTCGCCTCTCGGTCTCTCGCCTCTCGGTCTCTCCCCTCTCGGTCTCTCCCCTCTCGGTCTCTCCCCTCTCGGTCTCTCCCCTCTCGGTCTCTCCCCTCTCGGTCTCTCCCCTCTCTGTCTCTCCCCTCTCTGTCTCTCGCCTCTCTGTCTCTCGCCTCTCTGTCTCTCGCCTCTGTCTCTCCCCTCTCTGTCTCTCCCCTCTCTGTCTCTCCCCTCTCTGTCTCTCCCCTCTCTGTCTCTCCCCTCTCTGTCTCTCTGTCTCTCCCCTCTCTGTCTCTCCCCTCTCTGTCTGTCCCCTCTCTGTCTCTCCCCTCTCTTTCTCTCTGTCTCCCCCCTCTCTGTCTCTCCCCTCTCTGTCTCTCGCCTCTCTGTCTCTCGCCTCTCTGTCTCTCGCCTCTCTGTCTCTCGCCTCTCTGTCTCTCGCCTCTCTGTCTCTCGCCTCTCTGTCTCTCGCCTCTCTGTCTCTCGCCTCTCTGTCTCTCGCCTCTCTGTCTCTCGCCTCTCTGTCTCTCGCCTCTCTGTCTCTCCCCTCTCTGTCTCTCTGTCTCTCCCCTCTCTGTCTCTCCCCTCTCTGTCTCTCTGTCTCTCCCCTCTCTGTCTCTCTGTCTCTCCCCTCTCTGTCTCTCTGTCTCTCTGTCTCTCCCCTCTCTGTCTCTCTGTCTCCCCCCTCTCTGTCTCTCCCCTCTGTCTCTCCCCTCTCTGTCTCTCTGTCTCTCGCCTCTGTCTCTTTCCTCTCTGTCTCTCGCCTCTCTGTCTCTCGCCTCTCTGTCTCTCGCCTCTCTGTCTCTCGCCTCTCTGTCTCTCGCCTCTCTGTCTCTCCCCTCTCTGTCTCTCCCCTCTCTGTCTCTCCCCCTCTGTCTCTCTGTCTCTCCCCTCTCTGTCTCTCTCTCTCTCGCTCTCTCTCCCTTCTCTGTCTCTTCACTCTCCCTTCTCTGTCTCTTCGCTCTCACTTCTCTGTCTCTTCGCTCTCCCTTCTCTGTCTCTTTGCTCTCCCTTCTCTGTCTCTTCGCTCTCCCTTCTCTGTCTCTTCGCTCTCCCCTCTCTGTCTCTTCGCTCTTCCCTCTCTGTCTCTTCGCTCTCCCCTCTCTGTGTCTTCGCTCTCCCCTCTCTGTCTCTTCGCTCTTCCCTCTCTGTCTCTCCCCTCTCTGTCGATCTCCCCTCTCTGTCGATCTCCCCTCTCTGTCTCTCTCTCCCCTCTCTGTCTCTCTCTCCCCTCTCTGTCTCTCTCTCCCCTCTCTGTCTCTCTCTCCCCTCTCTGTCTCTCTCTCCCCTCTCTGTCTCTCTCTCCCCTCTCTGTCTCTCTCTCCCCTCTCTGTCTCTCTCTCCCCTCTCTGTCTCTCTCTCACTCTCTGCCTCACACTCTCGATCTGGATCTCTTATTTACCCTGTATATATTAACTGCCCTATACTACACCGAAATAACCTATACTGCTTTCTTCCAGATCTGACTCAAGCTTCACACGGAATCCCCCCTAACCCAGAAGACAGGTATAACATTGCGGGAATGAGGGTACCTGGACATTGAAGAACTGCGGATCAGGTAAGATCCCATGCGGGATTGCTGCTTTAAATATTGTGAAGCGGGGGCATCCAGACACTGGTTAAGGGGTGCAGGAAACTAGTCATTCACATCTGGCTTTTTTTTCTAGATCCGACATTTACACACACACACACACACACACACACACACACACACACACACACACACACACACACACACACACACACACACACACACACACACACACACACACACACACACACACACACACACACACACACACACGT
Source organism: Ascaphus truei (assembly GCF_040206685.1). Taxonomy (NCBI): domain Eukaryota; kingdom Metazoa; phylum Chordata; class Amphibia; order Anura; family Ascaphidae; genus Ascaphus; species Ascaphus truei. The sequence goes on along the minus strand of NC_134484.1, from coordinate 250,747,558 downwards.
AACAAAGACTAATTGTAGTATAATGTAATATAGTAAATAAACTTATGTCAAAAACTAATGTTCTTACTAGGAATTTATTCAATTTATTTTATTTATGTATTTTTTTTTAAGCGGGGGCGGGGTTGGGGGCGGGACTAGGTGGCGAGTAGATTTTTTGGTGCGGCGAGTAGATTTTTGGGTGATTTGTCAAGCACTGGTAATAAATATAACAACACTAGTATAGTGATTCTGATCATAGAATGGGCACTGATTTTGAATACTCCTAGAAAAGTAGTATATACTGGTGACCAAATTAGGTCCTCATATATGTTCCAATGAGGATTGGAGAAAACCTCTTATAGGAGGTGGGGGGGGGGTAAAATAAATTAACCCCTTATAACCTGTACAGGATCAGCTGATGACGCTATTGTCTCCTAATTCTGTACGTTTTGATAATTACTGCGTGAGAATATAATCAAGTACTATAAATCATGGAGAAATTATAGCTCAAGGTCAGATGTGCCAGGACCATAGGATAATATATAGCAAGTATGTCCGTGTGTGTGAATAACACAGATTAGCGTGCAGGCAGAGATCTTTGAGTATCAGATCTATGCTTACAGGAAAAAAGGAGACCAAAAGCGCACCAGCACAAACGGAGCAGGAAGGACCCAAAACGGAAAAGAATTAAAAGGGCACTTTAATGTGACAAAAGACCCATCCAACGCGTTTCGAATGTCACAGCGTTCTTTTTCAAGGATAAAACACAATGTAATTACATCCAGTATATACCCTCTTACCTGTGGGCCGTTTCGCGCCAAAAATCGGAACCTGATGACGTCATGACACTGCGCGCATCATCGCGCATGCGCAGAGTGACTCAGTGCTGATCTAAGGGCAAAAGGAAGTCCCACAGACAGTGTGGCCATTTTGTAGTATAGTGATATAGTGATATTGGCGAAGGCACATCAGCTTCATTTCTCCCCTCCTTGGTTCCACATTTTTTAGAACAACAGAAAACAAAAACAACAGGAGCAAGGGGAAGAGGAAGACAAGAAGAGGGCAGGGTATGGACCATAAGAAACAGGGACCCCAAAGTGTCAAAAGGCAAAAAGAGAGGGAAGAATCAGCAGTATTAGAACAACATACTGAACATGTTAAATCCATAATAGTGAACCTCTCTGACTTTGCACTGAACAAAGATCATATAAATATACTCAATAAAGGGCTATCCTTTTCACCTCGCAAATATCGATATTTTTGATTGGGTAAAGGATACAAACCTTTTTGCTAGAAAGCTAAAACTTCATAAGTTCTTCCAAAGGCATGATCAAAGAATAGCCAACTCACTAGATATCCCCCACTTGACCCTATAGACACTGATGTGCTTGTCAATTTGTCATCCTTACTGGCAGAGTCAAATAGAGTCCCTGGGGAAGGGCCCTTTACTCATCTTAGGCCAAAGTCCAAATTCCTACACTTTGGCGAAAATTTCGCGAATATAGATGTGTTTTGTGACCTGGTAACCAGAGATCTAGAAGCCTTACCAAATAATACAATGCTGGACAATCTAACTAATCCAGAGAAAGTTGCCCCTAGAGAACTTCAATCCAATGAAAACATTACTATAAAACCATCAGACAAAGGGGGGAATCTAGTCACTCTCAACGTGTCTGACTATAAAACTGAAAATCTCAGACTACTGTCTGATGAAGCTTGCTATGAGGTACTGATAGAGACCTTGAGATGATGGCTTGATACCTTTTTATACTGGCAAATTGTTATTTGATCAACCACTAACAGGAACATACTTACCACTTCTACATATTTTATCTATACCCTATACACATTAGAATAGCCCTACCCTGGGGCTATTTAGTTATAGTTTGTAGTTAAATTTTGTGGTTGTACTCTCAGAGCCTTGAAACTATCACCCTTTCAGGTGCCAGCATTATCACCATATTTGGAGAGGCAGAACACTTACAAGTTGCAGGGTTCTTTATTCAGAGAACATGCTACTTATATACTTACACAGTTTACTGCCTAGTTGAGGTCTCCTTCTCCGGTGAGACAAGTTATCTCAACAGTGCCTCTATTTACCAAACAGTTGATCACTGCAAGAAGTTTAGTGTAAGCATAGATCTGATACTCAAAGATCTCTGCCTACATGCTAATCTGTGTTATCCACACACACGGACATACTTGCTATATGTTATCCTATGGTCCTGCCTATAGCAGTATTTGGACCATTAACTCCATGTGTAATATTGGTGCACATCTGACCTTGAGTGCATCAACTACTACCACCTGAGCTTTTGGCCTACAGCCATAGCTTGTGCTGTGCAAGGTTGGTTTCATGTTAGTGCACCATATATCACTTCCCATCACTGTTGGAACTACATAAATGGTTCTATACTATATTCTCCAATTTACCCTATTTCCCTAAGGGGTATCTTGATATAGATATCACTAGGGTCAGTGAGTATATCTTACACTGGACATTACACTGATTGAAATCCGGGGTTAAATTACCTCAACATGATTTACAGTGCGCAGCAATGACTGTTTAATCATCATTTTAAAACCCGATATTTTAACATGTTTCTAATAAATACTACGTTTTAACCTACCAATCATCTCACCAGGTGATAGAGTGCTTATATTGGGGTTCTTTTCTTTCAAGTTGCCATTAATCATGCCTCAACTAGCACCAACACCTACCTATATTTAAGCTGAAGCAGGGGTGCCTGTATAATCTGCTGAGCTCAGTAAGTATATAGGTGCAGATGCCACTTATTGGTAATGTTATAATATAAATGTGTGGTATATCTAAAGGTTTTTAGGCATATTGTATGCTCCCACATTGATAGCTGCAACAGTACTTATCTATCTAGGTGATGATGCCACTGTAATGTCTCAAGTATTGAATATGCCCATTGATAGATTTAAGCCACAATGTTTCTTCTGACCGTGCTTAGTGCTAAAATGCCTGCCGTTTGTCGGCTGATCTGTTGTACCAGTGCCCTGGTGTAAAGTTGGTGTGCTATGTAAATCGCGATAACCCACAGGATGAAGTAGGTAAGGTTACTTGTTTAACTTCTAGGCACACTCCTGCATCTGTGCTGATCATAGCAATAATATCAGCATGGCTGTCATGTGTAGAGGTGCATTTAAACAGTAGGTGTCATTTAGTGGCTTAATAGCGATATTCCACAGTCTGGAGTAGGTAGGAATACTTGCACACTACTAGGTGACTTAATACTGTTAACCAGGAGGAGTGTCTCAGTGAGTAAAGACACTGACTGGCACTGAGTTTGAAGCATTGGAGCCTGGTTCAATTCCCGGTGTCGGCTCCTTGTGACCTTGGGCAAGTCACTTTATCTCCCTGTGCCTCAGGCACCAAAAAAACCCCATAGATTGTAAGCTCCACTGGGCAGGGACCTGTGCCTGCAATATGTCTCTGTAAAGCGCTACGTAAAACTAGTAGGCTATACAAGAACATGCTATTATTATTATTATTATTATTAATAAACATACGATTTCGGTTATGGTGTGTACTATACAACTGTTAAAAAAAGTATGGCACTGCAAGAGAAATTGGGCTGGAGGTGGGTAAGATTAAATTATTTATTTAATAGGCATAAAGCGAAAACACTAACATACAGGTAAATCCTCTGACGCGTTTCCTGCCTTGCTGGCACTTTATCAAAGAGTGATTTTGTGTTCCGAAACAAATCCTTATGTGGCCCTTTTTCTGACACTCGAAGCGACTAGGGGTAACTGCATGCACCTGTGGCTCCAGGAGATCTAAGCCTCCGCTAGCTGGGAGCCTGGGGTAACACTTATTAGCGCAGCGCCTCCACTTACCCAGGATCGCCGTGATGTGAGATTCCCCTGGGCAAGAAACATATACATACACATGTGTGATGCAACCAACTTTACTGTAATCGCAACAGTACCTTAGCACTTCATCATATTAATTCACACCCAGCATATATCCTAACACATAACCTATAACGCAATTTAACCTTAACTCAGCTAAATGATAATGTCCTTATACGTGAGTGGCTCGGCCACGCTCTCAACAAGTATTGTCCTGTACAGTAGTGGCTCAGCCACGCTCTTAGTGAGTATGTCCTTGTCCCGTCACCACGTGCCCCACACACCATGTCCTTACACTAATAGAAAGGAGTGCTCCGTGTATTAGGCCTTTGGTCACTCACTAGTGTCCTCAAAGAGTTACGCCTAAGGCGGGATCAGCGCCTGTTGACCGGTGTTGGTGCACTTAACGTAAATACCTTTCGGTCACGGCGGGGACCGGTAATGCTTCAAAAAGGATCAGCCGAATCCTTGCTTGTCTTGGATGTCCGCAGTGCAGCTGTCTGGTCCCAAGCAGCTCACCAGCAAACCTGCTCCGCATGCTTGTCCCTAACTGTCTACACAGTAAGGTGACTGATCGCTACCACTATCCGTCCCTGCAGCACAGCAACCTACTGTGGCTCAGGGGTTTCTCCTAAGGGCCTGCGGGGTAAAGCTAGCCTATGCAGGCGGGTCACAGACCCCCTGCATGCATACACCCTCCTCCTTTACCTTCCAGATCCCCTCTCTCTAGCGTGGTCTCTCCCCCACGCTTCCCTTTCCTCCTCCCGTCATTCTAGCCTTCCGATTGGCTCTTCACATCAGGTGACTGCCCAGGAGCTCATGGGAGTTGTAGTTTCTCCACGGAGCCTCTCTGCCTTATTCTGCACAGACAGAAAGCTCAGCTATTGCATCAGCCACTTCCTGTCTCACTCTGCAACAGTGTTGCAGTGTGCCAGAGCAGACACTCCACATGCCTCTCACTGAACAGAATCAAACACCAACTGAACACACACTGAACACACATATGAGGTTCCCATCACATGCTTACATTCTCCCCTTGCAGAATCCAACGTCCACGCTTGGGCTACACCTACATAACTATACACAGAATGTTATTAACCAAAAATAACGCAACACAGTACATCTTACTTATTGCTCTATATTAAATTGCACAGTTCAGTGAACATTACCACTATGGACTGTACTCTGCGGCGAGCCCACTGCTGAGCCTCATAATGGGTACCCCAAATTGATCATAAGCCATCCTCATTGGAGGTTGACCAGCTCTTTGACTGTTGACCAGCTCTTTGGCTTCTGCGAATTTGTTCTTCAACTACCTCCTCTGGAGAGTAGCAATTCCCATTTGGAATTTCCAACTCTGCCCTTGAGGGTCTTGATAAGTCTACAAAGTCTCTTTCTGGCACAAAGGACGGGCTCTGTGGATCTAGTGGCTGGCTCATTGGAGTCAGCGTCTCTGTTGTTGGACCAAGGGGCTCTTTACCCGTAGCTCCTTCTGGACATGCCCCCGCGGCCGGAAGGCCCCTTTGAGAGGTTCCCTCCATAGGATTCTCAGAGGTGGCATTTATTACAGTCTCTGGGCCAACCTCTGTACTTTCATCTTCTCCATCTATTGAAACAGTGGGCACTTCCAATTCGTTGTCCCCTACTTGAGGTATGGGGAGTAAATGATTCCTATGCCATACCTTTACCCGCCCTTCTGAATCCTTGATGCGGTACACTGGCAGGCCAGGCATCTGTGATTCTACCTCATACACCCCATTTCTCCACCGATCAGCCAATTTGTGCTGTCCAGGAATACCTAAATTACGAAGAAGAACAGCATCCCCCGGGGGAATCTCTTTATGCCTTCCCTTGTGGTCATAGCGTCTTTTGTTGCTTGCATTTAATTGCGCCACCATCTTTTCCGCCAATTTATAGGCCTGCTGTAGACTGTCTTGTAGTCTTTGTACATATCGGAAATGCGTCCTCTTGGAAACCCCATCGGTAGATATCCGCAGTCGCACATCCACGGGAAGTCTAGCTTCCCTTCCAAACATCAAGAAGTATGGAGTATACCCGGTAGACTCGTGGCGAGTACAGTTATATGCATGCACCAGTGTCTCCACATGTTTGCTCCACTCCGTTTTCTGAGAGCCTGTTAGCGTTCCCAGCATGTCAAATAGCGTGCGGTTGAACCGTTCAGGCATAGCATCTCCTTCTGGGTGGTACGGGGTCGTTCGTGACTTAGCTATATTCAGCAACTTCAGCAGTTCTCTAATGAGGGTGCTCTCGAAATCACGGCCTTGATCCGAATGTAGCCTGTTCGGTAATCCATAATGAATTAAGTATTTTTCCCACAATACTCTAGCCACGGTCACTGCTCGTTGATCTTTGGTGGGGAACGCTTGTGCGTATCTTGTATAGTGGTCAATAATCACTAGTACATTACCGATGCCCCGGGAGTCTGGCTCGATGCATAAGAAGTCCATACACACCAAATCCATGGGGCCGGAGCTTTTCAAATGTGCCATGGGGGCAGCCCGAGTGGCGAGAGTCTTCCTCTGTATGCAGCGGGTACACTGTCGGCAATGCAATTCCACAGATTCTCTCATCTTCGGCCAGTAGAATCGGTCCCGAAGTAACCCGAATGTTTTGTCGACACCCAGATGGCCATGATCATCGTGTAGGGCCCTGAGGACCATATTCCGCAGAATCTTGGGCAGGAATAGCTGTTGCCGGTCGGGATGATTATGGTAGGGTATGACCCGATACAGGAGGCAATTGTCCAGTTCGAATTTCCCGAACTCGTTCAACAAGAGTTTCACCAATTCTCTGGGGGCTTGCTTAAGAATAGAGGGGTTTCCTTGCTGCATGGCTTGGCGAGCTAATTCTACCACTGGGTTTTGAATTTGATGCTGCACTAGCTCGTTCCAGGGGATAATTTTGTCTTCCGTAAGGTTCATTCCCTCCAAGCCTCGGTAGGCCCGAGGGACAGCACGGGATTGACACCCAAATGAGTCGGCTACTCTTAGCTCTGAGAATGCGACCTGATCGTCGACTACTGCGGCTATGGAGCATAGAGCACGTATGCCAGGCCCCAGAATTTCTTACCATACCTCCTCATCCAGAACAGATTTGAGCCCCGGTCTCCGTGACAAAGTATCGGCCCCTATGTTGGTGGGCCCTGGTTTATACTTGAGGTTGAAATGATAGTTGGCCAGCGCCGCCAACCACGATGGCCTGTCGCATCTAATTTGGCAGACGTGTTGATGTATGTCATTGGATTATTGTCTGTCCGTACTTCAAACTGTCCCCCATACAAGTAATCATGTAGCTTATCCACTACAGCCCATTTGAGGGCTAGACACTCCAGCTTGTGGACAGGATAGTTCTGTTCGCTTGGAGTCAAGCTTCGACTCGCATATGCCACTGCGCGGAGCCCGGTGTCATGTTTCTGGTGCAAAACTGCTCCCAGGCCACTGAAGCTGGCATCCACGTGTAGAACGTATTCTCGATCGGGGTTGGCATAGGCCAGCACTGGGGCCTGCGTTAGGCTGGCTTTCAATTTCAAGAATGCTTGCTCACAAGCAGAGGTCCATTTCTCTCCAAATGGCGTTTGTGCTGTGGTGGTTTTCCTGCCGGTGTCCTCAGGACACATTTTTAAGAGATTATTCAGGAGTTTAGCTTTGCGGGAATAGCCCTCCACGAATCGACGGTAGTAGCCACAGAACCCCAGGAAGGATCGAAGTTCTTGGACGTTGTTAGGTCGAGGCCAATTCACCACTGCCTCTATCTTCCCTGGGTTGGTGGATATCCCTTCAGCTGACACAATGTGACCCACGTATGTCACGGACGTGCGGCAGAATTTGCACTTATCCAGGGACAGTTTCAGCCCCTCCCCTTGAAGTCGATCCAACACCTTCATCAGCCGCTCCTCATGCTCCTCTAGCATCTTCCTGAACACTATAATGTCATCCAAGTACACTAAGCATTCTTGCAGGTTCAGGTCCCTGAGGGTCTTTTCCATTAGCCTCTGAAAGGTGGCAGGAGCCCCGCAAATCCCTTGCGGCATGCGGGTGAACTGGTAGAACCCTAGCGGGCAGATAAAATCCATTCTCTCCTGGTATTCCAGATCCATAGGTACTTGATAATACTCCAACCTCAAATCCAGTACACTGAACCATTTACTTCCCGTCAGGGCGTTCAAGAGGTCCTCGATGCGTGGAAGGGTATACTGATCAGGCACCGTATGGCTGTTCAAGGTCCTATAGTCCACGCAGAGGCGTATGGTCCCATTCTTTTTGTGAACCACTACGATAGGTCAGGCATAGGGACTGCATGATCCGTGAACGATACCAGCTTCCTCCATTTTGGCTAGTAATCTCCTCACCTCCATATCACTTATGGAGAATACCCCCCGGCGTTCTTACAGTTTGGTCTGCAGTCTTCCTTTCCAGCCCTCCGTCAAGGGCTCACCTACAGTATTCTCCACCGGGGTTACTGGGTAGATTCAGCCCAATAGTTGCCGGCGATCAATGCACATGGTGTAGGGAGAAAGGTTCCGTACGTACACCTGGGTTCGAGACGGAATTTTCCCCGACCACTTCTTTATCGAGGCCAATACTTCGTAGCCGAGTCGCCGGTCATTGCTTTCCAGGGAGAGCAGTTGATCCTCCGGACGTCTGGCCGGATAAAAACAGGCGGCGATCATCATTCTTCCTTCCCCGGGCGGAATCTCGGTTAGCCCCTGCTCTTGACTATACAGCATCCCATGTTCCTCTTCAGTCGCAATTTTACCGCAAACCTCTCGCAACATCCGTTTCCTGTAGATACTTGCGGAGCACATCCTGTACGATGTCTGTGTTGGTCCCCATGATTATCGGGGCGCTGGGATGATCCAGGGGTTCTGGACATACTAAGGCCTCCACCTCCATGGGGTGATGCTTGCCTGTGTTCAACTGGGGAATGTCCGGATCTACCTTCACTACTCTGTCGATAGGGTAGTCTTCATGGCTCAATCCTCACAACCGCAAGGTGTCAGCAGATAGCAGCGGCAGCCGGTGCAAGTGTTGATCGTAGAGGGGTCGATACACGATAGTCACCTTGGACCCGGTATCCATCAGCGCCGAGGCGTAGATGCCTTCAATCATCACCTTGACGATGGCCGCTGGCCCGATTCGATTACTCGTCGAGGACGGGGCCGCTGGTTCGCCGATCTGCGGAATACACAACATAGACTTGGCAGGTCGAGGCCCCGTTTTCCGTAGGGAGGGGCAGTGCGCTCGCATATGTCCCATTTCCCACAAGCATAGCACTGGAGGTGACTGCGGTAGGCGTTGTCTCGGAAGGTTGGTGATGCTCGCCCCGACACAGGGCGCTCCCGGGCAACTGCAGGCGCCTCCGAGTCCTCCTTGTCGGGGTCCCCATCCCTGGACGTCTCGGCTTTAGCTTCCGACTTCTTGGTATCTTTTTCCCCACCCGTTGCCTTCTTTCCCGGGGTTAAATCACGCCCCAGCAGCACAGTCTCATGGGCTTGGACCTTGTCCATTAGGTCGTCAAACGTCAATGCTTGTCCTGGCACGAGGCAGCCGCTGACGCATACGGACACTGGATGCAATGGGAGGAGCCCCCTCAGTAGCTGGGTGGTGCACAGTCTGTCGGCATCCACCTTCTGCACCACCCCCTTTTTCACCAGGATCCACAGATCCCCATGCAGACGTCTAAGGAAGACAGACACCATCTCTCCCTCTTTCTGACCCAGGGCATGGAACTTGGCCATCAGGGCATAGGCATCTACAGGAACCCCATATGTCTTGGTAAGGCAGTAAATGAGGCCCGCCGCATCAGCGTCTGGGTGGTCGTCCCAGTACCAGTGCACCATGTGGGATGCTGGGGGTCGCAGACATTCAACTATACGCTGCCTCCGGATGGCATCGGTGCAGGACCATTCCGGAAGTACCTGTTCCGTGTGGTCCAGCCATTCCTCGAATCCGACTTCTGCCAGGGGAGTGGGTTTATCCCCAGAGAAGGCCTTCAGCTTTCGGTATTGGAGGACCTGCGTAGTGTGGTGGATGGCTTCTGCAAGCACAGGGATGGAGGGGTTATCCAGCCGGCTACCCCCAACAGGGGAATAGGCATCTAGTCTTGACAGGCTGGTTCGGCTCAGCGTGGGCCTAAGGGCCGAGGGGGTGAATGATGTACCTAGGCCCATGGCGGTGGGCCATCGGGGGTCAAACCACTTGCAGGGGTATGGACAGGACTGGGGGTGGCAGTACTTGACGGACCAGGGTGGCCCCCCGGGGGGGGGGTGGATGCAGCCAGGGGTTCGCCGGGGTCCACCGGTACTATTGGGCATTGAAGGCCTCGGGCGTCGGGCAGAAGTAGTACTGAGGGCAGTGCGTTAGGACATATATCCTGGTCTGTAACGTACAGTATTTTACACCATGCACCTTCCCTGTCATAACAGTGGTCTTTCACTCGGGCAGTTTCTAAGAGCGGAAGTTTCCAGACTTGCTCTGTCACTGTACTCAGGGAGAAGGTAGCGGGAATATGTCCCAGGCCGAAAGCACGTGTTAAGGGAATTTCATGCTGCTGGGCCCACTTGCACACCTCAGGCTGCGAGGGCACAAACATGGCGGGAAACAAAAATTGGTTGCACAGTTAAGAAAAAAAATGTACAAGACACCCCAGGTCTGAGCTCTCAGCAGCGCCTCCAAATGTAGCCCTTTTTCTGACACTCTAAGTGACTACGGGTAACTGCACGCACCTGTGGCTCCAGGAGATCTGAGCCTCCGCTAGCTGGGAGCCTGGGGTAACACTTATTAGCGCAGCGCCTCCACTTACCCAGGATCCCCGTGATGTGAGATTCCCCTGGGCAAGAAACATATACATACACATGTGTGATGCAACCAACTTTACTGTAATCGCAACAGTACCTTAGCACTTCATCATATTAATTCACACCCAGCATATATCCTAACACATAACCTGTAACGCAATATAAACTTAGCTCAGCTAAATGATAATGTCCTACGTGAGTGGCTCGGCCACACTCTCAACGAGTATTATCCTGTACAGTAGTGGCTCAGGCACGCTCTTAGTGAGTATGTCCTTGTCCCGTCACCGCGTGCCCCACACACCATGTCCTTACACTAATAGAAAGGAGTGCTCCGTGTATTAGGCCTTTGGTCACTCACTAGTGTCCTCAAAGAGTTATGCCTAAGGCGGGATCAGCGCCTGTTGACCGGTGTTGGTGCACTTAACGTAAATACCTTCCGGTCACGGTGGGGACCAGTAATGCTTCGAAAAGGATCCGCCGAAACCTTGCTTGTCTTTGATGTCCGCAGTGCAGCTGTCTGGTCCCAAGCAGCTCACCAGCAAACCTGCTCCGCATGCTTGTCCCTAACTGTCTACACAGTAAGGTGACTGATCGCTACCACTATGGCCATCCCTGCAGCACAGCAACCTACTGTGGCTTACTGCAAAGAAGTAAGTGTGTTGTGTATAGAGGTGCATTGTTGTGTGTGTGTGTGGGGGGGGGGGGGGGTAGAGCTGCTGTGTTGTGTGTAGAGCTGGGGGGGAGAGTGCAAAGTTTAGTGGCTGCATTTTTGATTGTTGCTGCAGTGTGTGTATGTGTTGTTGTATGTGTAGCAGCAGTTTGTGTGAGTGTAGAGTTGATGTGTGTATAGAGCTACTGTGTGTGTATGTATGTGTGTGTGTGTATAGAGCTCCAGTGTGTGTGTGTCAGTAGCAGTGTTTATGGGTGTAGCATGTGTGTGTAGCAGCAGAGTTTGTGTGTGTGTAGATCTGCTGTGTGTGTAGAGCTGCTGCTGTGTGTGTAAAGGTGCTGTGTAGTGAGTGTAGAGGAGGTGCTGTGTTGTGTGTATAGAGCTCTAGTGTGTGTGTAGAGGCACTGTGTTGTGTGTGGTGTACTGTTTTGTGTGTGTGTGTGTGTGTGTGTGTGTGTGTGTGTGTGTGTGTGTGTAGCAGCAGTTTGTGTGTGAGCTGCTGTGTGTGTGTGTGTGTGTGTGTGTGTGTGTGTGTGTGTGTGTGTGTGTGTATACACAGAGGGGTCGATGTGGATATAGATATCTGCAGTGTAAGCGTATATAGAAGTGGTTTCATGTATTTACCATTTTATTTTAATAAAAAATTCTATTTAACTATACAAAAGTGTCTTTTATTTATGAAATAAGCCTACATTTAGCCTATAATAGTAATAATCCCCTCAGAACAGGGCATTACTAGCCAATAATGCCCTGGCTGGGTTAAAGTCCCTGGGCTTCGCCTCGGGCCTTCGACTCTTCCAGCCAGGGCATTATTGGCCAGTAATGCCCTGTTCTGAGGGGATTATTACTTAAGTAACGCCCATTGCATAATACTGTTTAATAGCACAAAATCATTAAAAACACAGGTAAGTGTTACATTCACTCGTTTGTGATGTATTGAAAAGCATTCACACTTTTCAGGAAAAGCTCATTGATAAAGCGCCCAAGAGGCGAGAAACACGTCAGAGGATTTCCTTGCTATTTTTAACATTGGCTGTTATGCCCAATAAAGAAGATTACATTTTCTATATCTACTGCCAGCCTCATTTTTCTATCAGCAGTGCCCATTCGCTTTCCTTTTCAATTTTACCTACCAGCGGATTGGAAGCATGCATGGGATAGATTACTGGGATGTGAGTATAGCCCCCCGGATATTATTGACTCTTTATGCAGTTTTGTAGCCAGTGTGGTGCTTAGACATAAGCCGTTTTTGCTTTCACGGAACTGCTGGGCGCCACTTATTTAAAAAAAAAAAAAAACCCTGCACCCGGCGCCGGGTCTCCCAGTTGGCAGCGCCAGAAGTAGGTTGGCTTACGCTTCCGGCATGCCGGCGTGAGCGGGAGGCCCGGCGCGCACAGGAGCAGCATTGGGAGACAGGTGTCTAAGTGGGGGCGGCGGCAACTGCTGTGAAAAGCCGCCCCCCCCCCGCAGCCCCTGCCACTTAATCCCCCCCGCAGCCACCGGGCCAAAACCGCCAGCCCCCGCTGCCACAGCAGCAGCATCGGGCCACCGCCCCCCCCTGCTGCCACCGGGCCGTCCCGCCACTCTCCTCCCCCCGCAACATCGGGCCAGCATCGGCCCCACCCCTGCAGCACACTGGGAGCAACAATGTGGGGCCCCTCGCAGCACCACCACCCCTTCCCCGCAGGATCTGGCCATCCAGCCACCCCTCGCAGCTGCCAGACACCCCTTACTGCCCCCCCGCAGCATCGCCCCCCGCAGCATCGCGCCTCCCCCTCCCCAGCAGCACTGCCACCACGAACGGCACGCACCGCAACCCCCCCTGAAGCCACCGGCCTGACAGGCTGAGATCATCCCCAAGGTAAGTTGGATTTTTATATATATGTATTGGGGATGTTGGTGTATTTTGTACATGGATTGGGGGGCTTGGGGTATTTTTTACATGGATTGGGGGGCTTGTGGCATTTTTTATATGGATTGGGGGGCTTGGGGTATTTTTTATATGGATTGGGGGGCTTGGGGTATTTTTTATATGGATTGGGGGGCTTGGGGTATTTTTTATATGGATTGGATATATATATATATATATATATATATATATATATATATATATATATATATATATATATATACACACACATTCCCAGTAAGGTGTGTGTGTGGGTGTATATATATATATATGTGTGTGTGTATATGTGCGTGTGTGTATATATATGTGTATATATGTGTGTGCGTGTGTGTGTATGTATATATATATATATATATATATATATATATATATATATATATATATATATATATATAAATAAAATGTAGATTCCTTACCAGGCAGACCAGGAGTCCAAGACCACGCAGCAAGAACCGAGACAGCACTCAGATTGATATCAAATATAAATGTATTGAAAAAAAAAAAAAGGCACATACAACCGACGTTTCGGTCCTGAAACAGGACCTTTCTCAAGGGAGTGCTTACCCTTATGTGACAAAAACCACCATTATATACCCACATGCAACACCATTAGCAAACAGTGATAGGTTAACAACCTGCCCCTCCTCTCTGGATCAGCTGAAAGCAATTATACACAAAACGATCTAAATGACATCATTGCTATGCAATCTATAAGACCCGGAGTGTCTGTATGGGGAACCCTTAAAGCAGAAGCCCGTGAGCATGCGCAGGTGTGCAATGTCAGGCGCGAGTGTAAATGTATAGACCCATGCGCCGAAATACAGCATCTAGTATCGTCATAGCGATACCACAGAAGGGACCATCGCGCATATGAATACTAATATGCCAAAGCACGGAGCGCGAGAGAGCGACACCATTGCGCATGCTTACAGGGACGGAATATGAGCGTCTCACGTTGCCATGGCGATATAATACCGGGGCAGTCATTGCGCATGTATGCGCTGACAGTCTGAAACACGGAGCGCGAATGGAAGCCCATTGCGCATGCTTGCAGGTATAGCATGTAAAAGCCAGAATAACTGGTAGAGTATGAACGCAGCTTAAACGCACAGCCTAAGGGTAAACTGAAAACATTAATGAACATGAGATAATGCATCCTGAGGGGGCACAATACAGTGTGAACACCAAAGTGCTGAATAAAGATAAAAAGCAAGATATAAAAACCATGAGTGTGTAGGCAAGGAAGGGAAAGGAAAAAGGGGGGGGGGGTTGAGAAGCAACATACAGGGGGACAAAAACAAAGGAAACTACAAAAGGATAATGGGAAAGGGGAAGGTAGGAAATGAGGGAAAGGAACGAGACAAATTAGAAAAAAATTAGAAAAAAAGGGGGAATAATAATAAACAATAAAGACCAATGGGTATATTGAGGGCCATGTCAAGGACAATGGCAGAAGTGTATAGGGGAGGCAAAAAAGGAGCGTATGTAAGATAAACTGATAAGGTTGAAATAATTAAATAAAGCAACTAAGTCTCAAGTCCTCGTTCAAGCCATAAGGTGACAATGTCCTCAGATCGTGAATGGCTTTGGCCTCCAACTGGAGCAGCAATCTGTCACGATCCCCACCACGTGTTGATAGGTTCGCTTGTATAATCGGCATACATTTCAGCGACGAAAGGCCATGACGGTGTTGTTTGAAATGTCTCGCCACTGGGAGGAGTTTAAGGTCATCATCAGCATTTTGGTCCAGGAGTGCCTTACGGATAGTTGACCTGTGCACAGCCATGCGTTCTTTTAGCATGCGGCTTGTTTTGCCTATATAGTAAAGGCCACAAGGACATTTAATAAAATAGACCACAAACTTCGACTCACAGGTCATAGCAGTCTTAATGCCAATGGATTTCCCACTATGTGGATGTGCAAAGGACTGGCTGGTCTGTAGAAAACCACAGTTGATGCATCCATGGCATTTGTATACACCAGGTTTTCGCTGAAGCCATTTTGTAACATTGGCATATTTGGTAGTCGGATCAGCCTGCACGAACATATCCCTTAAGTTCCTTCCACGGCGATAGCACATTCTTGGTGGTGTCTGACAGATGCTCCCAATTTGAGGATCATTGGCTAGAATGTTCCAATTTCTTTTAATACTGTGTTTAATAAGATTGGACGAGGTAGTGTAAGTGCTGCTAATGTTAATTGATTTGTTATCAATTATTTCTGTAGAAGGTAAAAGCAGGGAAACCCTGTCAATAGCCCGTACCTTAGTTAGGGCCACATTAACTTCCGATCTTGAGTATCCCCTATCCAAAAACCTCTTAGCCATTTTCCATAATGCATCTTCGACCACTGGTCATGCGTTTGACCCTTAGCATCTGAGAGAATGGGAGTCCTCGTTTCAGTGGTTCCGGATGGTGACTCAAAGCACACAGAAGAGTGTTTCTGTCTGTAGGTTTGTGAAAAATCTCAGTCGCTGGTCTACCATCTTTTTTATAGACCACTGTGTCTAGAAAGGGAATACAGTCCAGGCTGTAATTAACAGTAAACCGAATCGTTGACGGTATCGAATTCAAGTAACAGATAAATTGTGTCAGTTCCTCCTCCTTTCCACGCCAAATTAGGAAGATGTCATCAATGTAGCGGGTGTAATGAACAATATTGTTGGAAAAAGGGGCATCGTTAAGCAAATGCAGTTGTTCATAGCTATCCATAAATAAGTTGGCGTATGCCGGGGCCATATTAGAACCCATCGCAGTCCCTGTTTGTTGAAGGAAGAAATCCCGTTCGAGCCGGAAAAAGTTCTTATGCAGTATAACATCAATCAAGAGGAGAACAAATTCACTTGGAGGCCCATCATATCCCCTAAGATGGGAAAAGTGATCCCGAATGGCCTCCAGACCCTCAACATGTGGGATATTGGTGTAAAGGCTGGAGACATCCATGGTTACAAGAAACATATCTGAGATGTCATATGCTATCGTGCCTAATTTGGTGATAAAGGCCGTGGTGTCCTTCACAAACAATGACATCTTCACAACCATAGGTTACAACAGGTGGTCCACAAATTGAGAGAGTGGGTGACAAAGTGATCCCATTGCTGCAATGATTGGTCTGCCTGGCGGGTTGACGATGGACTTGTGCACCTTCGGAAGTACATAGATAACAGGGACTATGGGGTGGTCTTGGGACAAAAAAGTAGCGGTTGCCTCCGATATCCATGAGTTGTTAACTCCTAAGCGGATGATGGATTCTATTTCTTTTTTATAGACAGAAGTAGGATCGCATTTTAATTTTTTGTAGTGATTGGTGTCCATTAATTGTCGCAAAATTTCAGCTCGATAGTCAGTATAGTCCATCAGGACAATCAGCCTTTATCAGCTGGTTCGATGATAATCTTGTAATTAGACTTCAGGGATGCGATAGCCTGTTTCTCTTCGACGGAGAGGTTGGAGAAACTCCTTTTCTGTTGTGTGATGTTATTACGAGTATCTTTACCCAGGAGTCCCATAAAAGTGGTGATGCTGGGATTACTCACAACTGGATCAAAGGTGCTCTTAACCTTAAGTTTTGTATCAACATAGGTCATCTGATCAGCAATAGTAGGTACTACCTCAGTTCTAGAGAAAAAATCCTTAAGACGTAACTGGCGATCTATTTTGAACATGTCAATTTCCCAACGGAAAGGGTCCTGTGAGGTGGTCGGGACAAACGACAGTCCCTTCTGGAGAACACTGATCTCTGCGGTTGTGAGGAGGTGTGACGACAGGTTGTAAATCACTTCCTCCTGGGATGTCCTCGCTGCTTCTTTGCCTCTCTTTCCAAGGGACCTCTTCTTCCCGGTACCTCTCCTGACCGCTCTCCTACGTTGGAGTCCGGAATGGGTGGCTTGTGCGTACTCGCTGTTCCGCCACCTAAAAAAGGATCGGAGTGTGTCCCTTCAGGGGCATCCGAGAAATCTGTGTCATTCGTGTTGTTACCAGTGCCTGTTCCAGTACCTGGAGTCTTCTTAAAGCGTGAATAGGTTCTTCGCTGGGCACCGCTCCCAGTCCCAGGTTCGTGTAGTCCAAGAAGTCACCTATAAACCCGCTTGTCCTTGTAATCGTTGGTAACCTGCTTAAGTTTCTCACGTTTGTATTTCGTTAAGCTGTCAGGATATTGGTAAAGGGTAGTTTGAATTTTATCAGTCCAGTCTGTAGAGGTATCAGAGGCAAGTGTCTCACTGTGTCTATCCGTTATCACCTGTATCTCTCTCTTAAGTCGTGAGATCTCTTTACTGGACTGCTCTATGACCAGAATCATAAGGTCATAAGAACACTTATTGAGGATACCAATCCACTTTCTGCAGAACTCAGTGTCTGTTCGACCAATTGTTGGTTGGTTTTTAATACAGAAACCTCCTGGGATCAGTTTCTCCCTATGATAGTGTGACAAAGTTACTCCATGCAAAAAGAAATCAACCTCTCGTTTTTTTAGTTTTATAAGGTCATTGTAGATATCTGACGCCTTGTCAGAGCCCAAAGTTGCTTCAAAGGTCTCACTAAATCTAATCTTGGCAATGTCAGATTCACTATAACTGACACTGTCAGAAATGGTAGAAAAAACTCCAGTGATGTCTGGAAAATCTTCCATCATAAATTGTCACTCAATAAGGGATTGTAAATAGGTAACAAGAGAAAAAGTATATATAAGTGACACTCCGTGAAACACAGGGGTGTCACAAAAATGAAATTCCAGGTGGGTGCTCATCTCATAGTGTGAAATACGTACAAAGGCAGATGTCACTCGCAATAAAGGTAGAAAGCCGGTGCTTGTCCCATATAATATTGAATAAAATGTAGATTCCTTACCAGGCAGACCAGGAGTCCAAGACCACGCAGCAAGAACCGAGACAGCACTCAGATTGATATCAAATATAAATGTATTGAAAAAAAAAAAAAAAAAACATACAACCGACATTTCGGTCCTGAAACAGGACCTTTCTCAAGGGAGTGCTTACCCTTATGTGACAAAAACCACCATTATATACCCACATGCAACACCATTAGCAAACAGTGATAGGTTAACAACCTGCCCCTCCTCTCTGGATCAGCTGAAAGCAATTATACACAAAACGATCTAAATGACATCATTGCTATGCAATCTATAAGACCCGGAGTGTCTGTATGGGGGATACCCTTAAAGCAGAAGCCCGTGAGCATGCGCAGGTGTGCAATGTCAGGGGCGAGTGTAAATGTATAGACCCATGCGCCGAAATACAGCGTCTAGTATCGTCATAACGATACCACAGAAGGGGGACCATCGCGCATATGTATACTAATATGCCAAAGCACGGAGCGCGAGAGAGCGACACCATTGCGCATGCTTACAGGGACAGAATATGAGCGTCTCACGTTGCCATGGCGATATAATACCGGGGCAGTCATTGCGCATGTATGCGCTGACAGTCTGAAACACGGAGCGCGAATGGAAGCCCATTGCGCATGCTTGCAGGTATAGCATGTAAAAGCCAGAATAACTGGTAGAGTATGAACGCAGCTTATATATATGTGTGTGTGTGTGTGTGTGTGTGTGTGTGTGTGTGTGTGTGTGTGTGTGTGTGTGTGTGTGTGTGTGTGTGTGTGTGTGTGTGTGTGTGTGTGTGTGTGTATGTATGTATATATGTGTGTAGCCATGCATGTAAAATGGTCTGCAGTTGTCTCCCCTGCTGGCAGTAAACCTGGTAAGTTATAGGGATGCCAGCAGTAATCATGGAGGTTTGCCTTCACACCCTGGTGAGGTGCCCTATGTATGGGTGGGAGTGGCTACATGCTCTGAGTCCACAGTTAGTGACATCAGAGCTATGACAGCTCCTGAAGTACATAAGGCACAGCACTGCCTAAAGTTAGTTGGTTGCTGAGTTGTTGGAGTGCGTTGGGAATGAAGGATCCACTAGTGCAGTAACTAGTTGTCCATTTCTACGGCAAGCTGAATAGAGCCACACTGTGTCCAGGGACCTGGCACAGGGGTGATCTCCCTACGGGTAGAGGGGATCCCACTCCATTGGGAGGGCGTACCTGTCAAAGGGACAGCAAAGGAATATGTGCGGCTGAGACAGCTGGCTGTGAGGGGCAGCTTGCCCATACCACTATAATAAAGATGCCTTTGATCAAAGACATTTCACTGTGTGAGACTGAAGTTATTCTCCAGCGGAAGGCACCACCGAGGAGTTGCTCATCAGGACCCTGGATCCTGCGGACGCATAGATCCTGATGAGGTGGAGGCGCTGCACTGGATATAGGTAGGACTCGCACACACTACCTCAGCTGCCTGTCTGGCTTGACAATCCCCGCATACCATCATGCGGGAGACTCAGGAGTCCTGTTGCCTACAGGTGCACCACCAGACACGACCATGTAATGGGGGCTTGCTAGACCACATGGGCCAATATGAGATTGGGTCGGTCAGGCTAGAGGGAATACCCCATATATATATGTTGGGTAGGTGGGTTTTCTGTATGCATTTGGGGGAGGGGGGTTGGGAGGGGGGTATATATCTATATATTTACAGTGGTTGACAAATCACCAAAAAATCTACTCGCCACACAAAAAAATCTACTCGCCACCTAGTACCAAACTAGGCTGCTTGGGCCAATATTTACTCGCCCGGGGGTTAAATCCACTCGCCCGGGGCGAGCAAATGTATAGGTTTGTCGAACACTGTATATATATATATACATACAGTGGTTGACAAATCACCAAAAAATCTTCTCGCCACACAAAAAAATCTACTCGCCACCTAGTACCAAACGTGTGCTGCTTGGGCCAATATTTACGCGCCCGGGGTTTAAATCCACTCGCCCGGGGTGAGCAAATGTATAGGTTTGTCGAACACTGTATATATACACACACACACATTCCCAGTAACGTGTGGGTGTGTATATATATATATATATGTGTGTGTGTGTGTGTGTGTGTGTGTGTGTGTGTGTGTGTGTGTGTGTGTGTGTGTGTGTGTGTGTGTGTGTGTGTGTGTGTGTGTGTGTGTATATATGTATGTATTGGGTAGGTGGGCTTTTTGTATGCATTTGGGGGAGGAGGTTGTATATATTTGGTGGTGGGAAGTTTTTTGGTATATATCTTGTGGGGGAATTGTGTGTGGGGGGTAAGGAATGAGTGAGTGTGGGGTAATTGACGGAGGGAGAGGAGAGGGGGTGAGTGAGGAAAAGAGGGAGTAAGAGTGAGAAGCACGGGAGAGAAATACATGCGAGGTGGGAGGGTGAGACGGAAGGGAGAGAAATACATGGGAAGAGAGGGGGGAAAGAGAGGGGGCTCGTGAGGTGTGAAATGGGGTTGGGCAATACCGCCGCCACGGGGGGGGGGGCCCTGCTTAAAAGTTTTGTCCCTGGCCCCATGATTTCTGTTGGTGGCCCTGACAGTATGTAAACAGTAAAATATGGGGACACACCAAAAAATTATATGTAAGAATTAAAAAATGTATTTTTCTGGATAACAAAGGAAAAATGCATAATTCAAAAATACAATGTCTCCTCTTCTTCCAAATTTACAATCTTGTCTTTTTCTTCTTCGCAATGGATGGTGCTTCTTGAACATTTTGGTCTCTAAAGAAAGAGACAATACTATAAATTTACAATCGCACCATACTGTACATTATTCAATCCAGATTTTGGGGTGTTTGTGGGAGAAAGGGCATGGTGAACAGTACATTATGAGTACAGTAAGAAATCACCCTGGATAGGGGCAAAGATGGCGGTGCACAGCGTGCCAACAGGTGCCTCGTGCGTTCCGGAAGCCGGAAGTAAAACGGAAGCTGGATGGCGATTTTCGGTGCAAAATTTAATGAACAGTAATGAACAGCAAAGACATGTTGTTAAAAAGAAAAAATCATCTAGAGAAAGAACTCTGACGCGTTTCGTGCATCCACTGCACTTTGTCAAAGAGCTACTCAACCATCTCCTAAGAGAAGCAATTTATTCCACTTTGAGCACTGGCAGAGAAGACTCTTCTCTATCTATCTCTATTATGACTACAGTGCCTTGTATCATCTGCTTTTGTGGGGTGGGTCGTGGGGGGTTGGAGGATACAAAGCAAGCATGGCAAGGACTACAGCACTTTACAATAGGACTAGAAGTTTACAGTACATTAGGGTGGGGGGAAGCGACATGGCATGCATGGATTTGAGCACTGTGTCTTACCTGGCAGTATTGCTGGGAGAGTTTCTTGCACCAAGGGGGGGGGGGGTGTTTCCTGCACGTTGTCTTTTCCCAGCTCCAGACATGCAAAATAGAAACATTAAACAATGAAATAATAAAAAAAATCACTGTTTTTTTTTAAGATTAAAAACATTGGCGGCGCATCTTTAGTTATAAATAAATGTATAACTAGTAGTCATCAAACAAGTCGATGGACCTCCAGGAAAGAGCCCATGTATGCCTCAAAAGGCTATTGATGCCGTCTCTCACGGGTTTCAGAAGAAGACTGGTAGCTTTAAAATATCACTTCACTTCTTCTATAATTGTTCTCCTTAAAGCTGCAGTTCAGTCAATATCCTGCATGTGTGTTTATTTTAATAAATCAGTTCTGTAGTAAGAAAAAATACTTTTAGCATTTTCTGTTTTTAAAAAAACAACTTTGAAAGACCAATTTTCTTGTATTCTATTTTAACAACCATTTGCTAAGGCACTGCCCCTTCATGTCCTGTCACAAGCCCTGGCACACCCCTTGTCTGCCCTGCCCTCCCTCTAGCACATGTCAGTGCAGGAGTGCTCATGAATATTCATGAGCTTCCACTGAGTGGCAGAAGAAAAACATATCCCTTCTCTAATGATGTCACCAAATTTCGCCGATCAATACATGGAGAACTAATTGACTGGCAGCTATACAGTTCTTTAGGTAATTAGAGATTGCCCACATGAAACTATTGAAGTAAAAAAATTAATAAAAAAAAAAAAAGAGACTGAACTGCAGCTTTAAATTTGCTGGAAGAGCCTTCTTGTATTTATTGCCTTCATAATTTACCTTTTCTACCTTTTTTACATAGTTACATAGTAGATGAGGTTGAAAAAAGACGTAGGTCCATCAAGTTCAACCTATGCTAAATTTAGACAACAGATACTTTATCCTATATCTATACTTACTTATTGATCCAGAGGAAGGCAAACATAAAACCCCATTAAGGGGAAAAATGAATTCCTTCCTGACTCCAAGAATGGCAATCGGATTAATCCCTGGATCAACATCCTTCCCATGTATACTTATTTGGTATATCCCTGTATACCTTTCCCATCTCATTATGTAACTGTATTTGTAAACATGTATTATTTGTCTTAACTCTGTGCCCAGGACATACTTGAAAACGAGAGGTAACTCTCAATGTATTACTTCCTGGTAACATATTTTATAAATAAATAAATCTAAAAAGATGTCCAATCTTTTTTTGAACAAATCTATTGTATCTGCCATTACAGTCTCCATGGGTAATGAATTCCACATTTTAACTGCCCTTACTGTAAAGAATCCTTTCCTTTGTTGCTGGTGAAATTTCCTTTCCTCCAAACTCAAGGTATGGCCCCGAGTCCTTTGTACTGCCCGTGGGATGAATAGTTCTTTTGAAAGCTCCTTGTATTGTCCCTGGATATATTTGTATATAGTTATCATATCCCCTCTTAGATGCCTCTTTTCTAATGTAAATAAATCCAATTTAGCTAGCCTCTCCTCATAAGTTAGAATGTCCATCCCCTTTATTAATTTGGTGGCTCTTCTCTGCACTCTCTCTAGTTCCATAATGTCTTTTCTTAGGATTGGTGCCCAAAATTGTACTCCATATTCAAGGTGTGGTCTTACTAGTGCTTTGTAAAGGGGCATAATTATGTTTACTTCCCTTTCATCCATTGCCCGTTTGATGCAAGATAAGATCTTGTTTGCCTTTGCAGCTACTGCATGACATTGGGCACTATTGCTAAGCCTGCTGTCTAAAAGCACTCCTAAATCCTTCTCCATCAAGGATTCCCCCAATATATTTCCATTTAATTTGTAAGTCGCCTTTTTATTCTTGCATTCTAAATGCATAACCTTACAGTTATCTGTATTAAACCTCAACTGCCATTACCTGCCCACGTTTCCAGTCTCTCCAAGTCCTTCTGGAGAGAAATAACATCCTGCTCCGATTCTACTACCTTACACAATTTACTATCATTAGCAAAGATGGAGACTTTGTTCTCGATCCCAATCTCAAGGTCATTAAAAAACAAGTTAAAAAGCAGGAGTCCCAGTACCGATCCCTGAGGTACTCCACTCACGACTTTAGCCCAACCTGAAAAAGGGTCCACTCGATATACAGCTCAAAACTGACGTGGTGGGTAAAGATGAATTGGGCATATTTCTGAGGTAGACCAGCAGATCTGATCTTGTATTTCTCCCGGACACTCTGGGGCAGGTTTCTCAGGGTGATGTCTGGGAGCTGTACAATCCTGGGTGCTGGAGCGGGTGTGCTTCTGGCAGCAGCCGGGGGTAGATAGTCGGGGAGGACGCTTTCCTCCTGTTGGGGCCTAGCTCTTACCAGGGTTGTCATCTCCTCCAACAGAAGGGTATAAGTGCATACTGGAGACGGAGGGGGTGAGCGTGGGGGGTCCCGTGGTGTGCTTGGCGTCGGCAACGTGAAGGTCAAATCCAGGAATTGAGAGGATGCACAGGGGCGGGGGGGCGGGGGGTATGCGGTTCCTCCATGGGAGAATAAGGTGCCTCCATGCTACCCTCCTGCTCCTGCATTAGACATACAGGGGCAGGGACTCCAAGCAAAGACTAGAGCCCCGCGATGTTCCTCTCAATTTTATCCAAACACCCATGCACCTATCCATATTCTCCATGGTCTCCAAAAGATGTTCCATCTTGGCCTCCATTCGGTCCCTGTATTGCTCTGTTGAATTGTCAGTGATTTCGATACCAATGAAAACATCCAGCAAGCAGGTGACCGAGCTGGATCTGGTGCAAGGAGTGATGGTGTCACCTGGACGAACATCTCTGCGGCTTGGTGCTGGAGGTGGTGAGCTGGGGGGCTTCGGGATGAAAATTGGTGTTGCTGGGTGCAGGAGCAGGTGATCTGGGGGTTTCCGGACGATCATCAGCGTGGATGGGTGCTGGAGCCAGTGAGATGGGGGTTTCCAGATGAGCATCGGTGGACAAAGGGTCAGAGCGGACGGATGTTTTCGGTGGCAGTGGATGATGGCAGTGAAAAGTCCCAGACGTCCGATTCGGCTTTGGTGGGTGCAGGGGCACTTCGGGTGCCCATCCAAACAACTTGATCCTTGTTGATTTGGCCATTTTCTTCACATAATAAAGGCCAGGGTTCGTTGCCTTGGGAGCCTTCAGAACCTTTTCACTAGGCACCTTTGGCTTTGGCTTGAAAACATCTTCCGACTTTCACTTTCTCGTTGTCGGCACAGCAGAAGAAAGCAGGTTCTTGCATCCATAGAATTGGGGTTAATCCATGGAAGCAGATGGAAGAATGCACGATAAAGTATCCGTTCAAGAACTCGTTCAGATAGAGATCAGCATGTGGGAGGCTATGCATTTTGTGTAATCTTTTACATGCACTGTGTCCCTATTGGAATTTTTTGGTGGCTGTGGACACGAGCTGTGGTTGTTAAAAGTGGGCGTAAACTGTAGAGTACTTAACCTCTTGTGGTCCATTATAAATACACCATCACTTCTGTTGATTCAATGCACATTGAATATATAGCGAATACACATCGAATATACATTCCTCTGTGCTTGATTTATTTTCTAAAGCAGCGATGCCAAAGAAAGTTATTTCAAAGGATCTCAGCATGAGAATGCATGACATGTACAAGAGAGGACAAGGAATTTTACAGATCAAACGCTGGTTACTGAATTCGGGCCTCGATTTAGCACAAAACACTGTCAGCTATCATGCCCATGGTCAGGCAAAAAGGGTAAAGCGGAGTCCCCCAGTCATAACAGAGTAAGTATTTTTGGTTTCTTTCTGCAATTACTGTATTACTCTAAAAGCTTCTTGTATATCAAAAAGAATGTTTTTGTTTACTTGTTTTCTTTTCAATTCTTTTAGGCCCAAGCAATTACTGTACTACTGTACTACCGTACTTTGAGAAGAAAACATAAAAAAATTTTTTTCTCTTTCTGCTTTTATTACTCAAATTCTTCTCTTTTCCTTTAAACTGTAGGACAGCAAAGCGTCTGGTGGACGAAATCAGCGAGGATAATTATGAGCACTGTGCAGCAAGAGTCAAGACTGTTCTAGAGAACAGTCACAATATCACAGCATCTGAGACCAGCATCAGGGAAATTAAATGCCAATTGGGATGGAAATATGGACGTGTCATGTAAGTGTATTACTGTAATAAAGTATAGTATAGTAATGCAATACTGTTGTATGCAAAGTGACAGAAAAGGTTTAATACTGTAATTACCTGTACTGACCTAACCATGGCACTGTAAAGTGTTTTACCTACAGTACAGTAGTGTACAGTACAAGTGTGTTTTTACTGTACCTGTAAAATTCTTCCTTGTCATTACAGAGCGTTTCCAAAGATAAGGGATGCCAACAAGGTAAAAAGTGGATCAAGCATGCATGGATTGAAAGTGGTGAGACTTTTCAGGATGTCATCTTTTCTGACGGGACAACTGTAGCTCTTGAGAGATTTGCTACTTTTGCATTCCACAATAAAGGACGCCTATCTCTGATGCCGCATCCTAAGCACCCAGAGAAGATGCATGTCTGAGATGCGAACTCTAGACGTGGACCAGGATGCATAATCATATTTGAGGGTAAAATAATGTACAAAGTCACATGCTGTAGCCTTATGGACTGTACAGAACAACTGTAGTGTATTCTGTACCGTAATGTTCAGTTTTAACATAATTTTTTCTTCTCTTGTTCCAGGAATCATGGACAAAGTATTTTTCCAAGAGCAAATAGTCACCTGTATTTTTGAATATATTAGTCAAGATTTCCCATCTGGTTGTCACCATTTCTTCCAGGACAATGACCCTAAACATACTGCCTCAATTACCTATATTCTTGCAAGCGGTATCAACTGGGTTAAGACACCACCAGAGTAAGTTATCCACTGTACATTAACCTTTTCTCATTGTTTTAAACTGTTTTTATCTGTTCAACTAATTCATAATTTTTTTCCCTCTCACATTCCAGATCACCCGATTTGAATCTCATAGAACTGGTGTGGAATGCACTTAAGGATCATATCAGAAAGGTTGTTAAACCATCCAAAAATGAGGAATTAATACAAGGAATAATGAGTTTCTGGAATGGTAAGTACAGGTACAGTAAGTATAGTACAGGTAAGTATGGTACTGACAATAACCTAATTGAATGTTAGCCTTTTATTAAAGGTAATTGAACGTTAACCATTTTATGTCTGTGCTTACTCTCAACTTTATATATACTTAATTATATACATAACCAGTGGTCGACAAATCACCAAAAAATCTACTTGCCGAACAAAAAAATCTACTCGCCACCTAGTACCAAACGTGTGCTGCTTGGGCCAATAGGAGCTCGCCACGATGTTAAATCCACTCGCCCGGGGCGAGCAAATGTATAGGTTTGTCGAACACTGTATATAACTATATGTATAGTATTTGTATTAAACATGTGTGTCTTACCTATTATTTTTAAAAATTCATTATAGTTTACATGTACAGCAAATTATAGTTTATTCGTTTTGTGTGGCTTTCAGTAGGGTTAACAAGTCAAGGTCTTCAATTCACTAATCCTGCAGCCATTTTTTTTCTTTCACAGATGCAGCACTACTGGAAGGGGGGGTTGGGGTTAAATGTCCAAGCTTATTGTACAGTACTGTGAGCATAATAACAGTCAATTATTTGTCCTAATCTCCCCTCTCTAAATGACAAAAGAACTCCATGGTCGTTTACACTGGCTGAGGTGACTCCGCTAAACCCCATGGAATTAAAACCCAATAGCCAAAATCTGAAACATTACAGTGTATGTGTCTTTGTGTGTGAATGTCCTATTGTGAGTGAGTGGTGGGGAGCGGGGAAGGTGCCGCTAAATTAGTCCGTCTTGGTATAATGCTGTGATGAGCCTACAGGATTAAATTTTAAAGAAATCATTTGAACTGATGTAAAATACAATAAAAGTTTTGACTGCCTTGATACTGTACCATGTGTGTGTGTGTGTGTGTGTGTGTGTGTGATAAGGTATTTCCATAAACAGTACGATACTGTAAGCAGACCAAGCCTACCCAAAGTTCAAGGTATTGAATAGAATTCCCCCCCAAAAAAAATATTAATAATTTTTTTTCCTCCGACTTAATTACACATGCAAGGTCTAATTATAATGCAAAATGCAACATCATATACAAATAAAAATGTAATGATTTTATAAATATAAAAATTGATAAAATAGAGAAAAAATGCATAACAAAGTTTTCCTTAAAATCACTCATTTATTAAGCCCTGCTCGAGCAAAATAGAAACAAAATATATGCCTTTATTTTCTCAGCCAAGAACCAAAGCCTGAAACATTGTATCTTTCTGTGTGAATGTCCTATCACCCGGCAGAGGTGTTGGATAATGAGTTGAATGCTTTTACTGTAGCTTGGCTTAGTGAGGGTGGGAAAGTGCAACTAAAATGTTTCATCTTGGTGTAATGCTGTGATGAACGTGCAGGATTAGAGTTGAAAGAAATCATTTGAAACATTAATTTAAGTTAGCAGTCCCTTGAGACCATGTTTGTGAGGAGGAGCTTGGGGTCCTCAGTAAGGGTCTCTCATTTGTACCTACCACTTATACTGATCACCTCGAGTTAGATGTTGATCTTGCAAGATTTTTCAGAAATCTCAGACTCAAGGGGTTCTTCTCACAACAACAATTATCCATACCCACCTCTTACTTGCATATTGATGGTGACACTCCCTTCCATCTCCTGACTAGGGATTATAAACCAAGAAGTTGATTCAATCCCCCACCTCTTAACCACACAATTGAGACATACATTTCATTGGTTAAAAGGGACATCAAGTCTCTAATGTCTTAGAAACCACATGGTTGTAAATCTAATTTTTCCAAAAAGGCTCAATCAATAATTGTATGTTTGGAAAGAGCTAAAGATATTATTATCAAACCAGCGGATAAGGGCGGTGCCATTGTGGTGATGGACAAGGTTGCTTATAGGGATGAGATTCTACGCCAATTATCGGTCACTAGTAATTACCGCATTAGTCCCACTAACCCTACTGCTAATGTTGCTTCTAATATCTTTTCTGTGATTGATCTAGCTCTGGAAGGTGGTGTCATTTCAAAAAAAACAAAGGGACTATCTGATTAAAGCTGATCCAATTATGCCTGTACTATACACACTTCCCAAGATCCATAAGGATTTACACAGACCTCCCGGGTGCCCTATAGTGGCAGGTACTGAATCAATCTTCCAGCCCATTGCGGTGTTCCTGGACAAACTACTTTGGCCCTTAGTGGTTAAGTCTAGATCGTACATCCAGGATACTACACACTTTTTGCGGAGGATTGACTCTTTGCCTAGGTTTGAGAGTGAGATTTTACTTGCTACACTCGATGGTAACAGCCTCTATACCTCCATACCGCACAATGAGGGTATTGAGGCCGTTAAACAAGCCCTTCAACCTTGAGGAACTATTTACTCCAAGGGAACGGATGCTGATTGTTGACTTGCTTGGGATCATCCTCAAGGAGAACTGTTTCTCTTTGAGGATACTTATTAAATTCAGTGTCCACGGACGGCCATGGGATGGAATGTGGCACCCACATACGCTAATATCTTTATGAACTCATTTGAACATCAATTCATTTTTTGTCATCCATTGTTTATTCTGTCAGGGTGTATGTGGGTGCGCTACATCGATGAAATCTGCTTGGTCTGGACTGGTACTCGTGTTGATCTTGATTCCTTTGTTGCTGACATTGGCCCAGTGCATACTCTATGGCTTTACCTCCATCATCAGTGATCATGCTATCAACTTTATGGATACCACTATTAGACTAGTGGACCAGAAATTAGAGTCAGAGTTATACACGAAAGACACGGATAGAAACAATCTGCTATACTTTGAAAGTTTTCATCCACCGGGTTCAATTAAAGGTCTACCGTATAGCCAATTTTTGAGGGCTAAAAGGATAATCAGCAATCCTGCATGTGTTTCCAGTAGTCTTGATGCTATGCAGGCCAAATTTAGATCCAGGAGTTATCCTGAACCTTTGCTCAAAACATAACGCAATAGGGTAGAAACACTTGACAGATCTGTATTATTACACCAGGGTCGTCAGGACAATAATGACAAAAAAAATTCTATTCCCTTTGTGTCTACCTATAGTACATTAAGTGGTCGGATCAAAAATGTTATTCTTAAACATTGGAGATTATTAAGTACTGATGCCCGGTTGGCCCCTACATTAAGCTTAAATCCCCTGTTATCTTATAAACGTGGGAAAAATCTGAGGGATAGATTGGTGATGGCTGACCTAGGGGGGATCATTACTGCCCAAACATTTCTAGGTACTCCAAGAAAGGGTTGCTACCGGTGCTGCAGCTGCAGCCAATGTGATAGCATGCAGGAAGGGACAGATTCATGCATCCTCACACTGGGCTCACCTACCATATTAAGGGTTTTTACATGTCAGTCCAGAAATTTCATTTATCTCATTAAATGCCCATGCGGGATGGGGTATGTGGGGGAAACTACACAATGTTTCAAGGACAGGATTCGACAGCACAAGGCGGCGATCTGTAAGTAGGACCCTGATGCCCCCGTGGCACATCACTTTACGCAGGCGGGACACAATTTCAGTCAGCTCCGGTTCCAGGTGATAGATGGTCATATCAGGAGTAGGCGTGGTGGCAATATCAAGGTGCAATTGCTGTGCAAGGAGACAAAGTGGATTCGGTGTTTAGGCACTATGACCCCAGAGGGCATTAATAAGGACAGAGACTTAAACTGCTTTCTTTGAGTTTACGTTTTCCTGCCCTACATTTGGGGTCTGGTACTACATCGTGTATGTGGTTGTCTATGCCTATGCCACTATCCATATACCATATATTGCATCTGACACCCTCTCTTTGATCCACAGATCTCTTCATCTTCTGTGTCGTTGGTGTCCCCCGCTGGAGTATGTGGCCTCCCCCTGTGCCTGCCAACATGTGCTGTGATCAGTCTTTGGCATTCTAGTTTCTTCCACCATTGCCTCATCACTTTGCCCACTACCGCCCGTACTGTTTGGCTCCTTACATTTTGGACACATTAACCATCTCCATGGTGGCTACCTTGATGGTGACGATTTGTGTGCCCTTCACGTGTGTTTTGTGGGTGTATCTTTATTACATCTTAGCAATACAAGTGTTTAACCATTTTTTTTGTCCGCATATGGAGATGACATCCTCTGGAACCTACACCCATCTACTTTGAACTCTTGACTCATATGAGTCCTCCACTGGTCCCAGTGCACCTGCGCACATCAACACTGTGTTGATTTCCAGGATTGGGAGGTAATGGTTTTCATCTAGTGCGCATGCGCAGACTTTCTTCAACCCCTTCATGCAACTGATCACGGAGTGACACGTGATCCCGATGCTATATGTATGCCAGAAGTGTCGTCATCAGATTGGGACTTCATAGCAGTCGCAGGCGCCACACTACAGTCACTGTTGGGCTGTTTGTACAGACGGTTACTTGCTGCATCAGGGCATCTTCCCTCAGGACTCTAATTGTGCTGCCAGCATTTGTCTACGTTACTGTATGTATTCACACTCTTGGATTATGGGGTCTGGATGATTTTGTGTATATGTATATATCTGTTTATGTCTATCCATGGTTATCAGCATGTGCTTTTGTTTTTAGGTCTATGTCTGTGGGACAATATCCCCCCATAGCCCTTCTTTGCCATCTATTATCATTGTAGCATTCCCATTTGCTCATAGCTGTTTTCACTTACGCTGACCTCACTGGTTATTAGCTTTACATTTTGTGTCTCAGGGATTCAGTCACAGGGTATAGGGAAGTACCAGGGGACTACGGTCTCCCTGGGAACGGGCCTGAAGAAGGGGTTTTATACCCCTTGCCCTGGACTTTTTTACCCCCCTTTCCTCCCCTTTTTCATTTTCCCTTCCTTCCCTTCCTTCCCTGTTTCTCTCCCTGATTCAGTACATTTTGACAATATCGGTCATTATTTAGCTTTTGTTGTGCATCCTCTATTCATCATTAAATTTTCTTTGGCTTATCCATTTGCTTTTGCTATTTCACTTTGAGTGCCTGGAACATTTGTTTGTTATTCATGTTTTTATGTATATTTCCCTAAACAGTATGATAAGCAGATCAAGCCTACCCAAAGTTGAAGGTCTTTCATCGCATGTCCCCCTCCCCCAACAAAATCATTTTTTTTAATTTCGGGGGGGGGGGGGGGGGGGTGGTGGGGGTGTTGTGTTTTCCTGCAAAGTTCAATTATACAGTACAAAGCAACCTCATTGTTCAAATACCAACATTATTATTTTAGCAGTGTTGAAATTGATCAAATATTTTGAAAAAGCATTAAATAGAGTGTTTCTTTAAATCACTCAAATCACATGCCTTATTAATCCCTTCTCGAGAAAAAAAAAAAAGAATATGCCTTTTTTTTATTTGACTTGAAATGCACATCGACAGTGTCATTCTAGCCAAATTACAGCGCAGGTCTTCTTATCAGCCATGCGCATGTGTGAAAAAGCAGGAGAAGTAATTGGCCAGCCAAGACCTGAATACGTACCAAACTATAATAACAACTTCACTGTGAGGAAGCCGTGTCTGAAGCCTGAACAACCACAGAGGATCTGTGCAGGAGAGCAATCGAGGTGAGAGCTGAAGGAGAGACTCCTAATATGCTAAATGCTTTAAAGAACTTCCCAAATGTGAGTGTAACCATTGGATGTTAATATACTGATGAACCTTCGGAAACAAATTGCACTATTGTTACGTTGTTCTCTTTTTGTCCCTTTTTTATTTTTGATCTTCACCATTACCCCTGCCGGGTAATCATCTCCAGTCACAGTTTCCTTCCCTCAGCGATCGGAGCAGTCCTACTTCTGCGTCACATGTTTAATGACATCAGCACGCTTTGTTCCGTCAATCGGGGTTGGGTTTTGGCTTGTGCTATTCCCATACAAGAAGACCAATGCAAGCCACGGACACTCCTACTGGATTCCCAACCCCTAAACCATAGAAGACACAGCCCTACGCATTTCAAGGATGAATTCCTCTTCGTCAGGGCCTGTGTCTCTACGGGTACTGAATAGGCTCTATATAGGGATATGGTGACAATAAATCGATCAACCAATCAAAATTTTTGTTTTCTTAAAAATGGTGCTACCTATAATCACATAGTGTTTAAATTGGTCAAATGTCCTGTGGACCATGAGTATATAGAGGACCTCATTTACATTCATAATTAATAAATTATTAAGTGTGGAGAGTATACATACAGTGTCTAAAGCGGCCGCCACCGCGGGTAATTTAAAACCCCGTTCAGACACTGGCTTTTTTTTTTCTTTCGCCGCCGCAGGCGCTTCTATTGTTCAGCGCCATTAGGCGCTGATTGGAGAAACGGCCGTGCGCGGCCGTGAGATGCGGCTGGCGTGCGGCCAATGACGGCGGCGAAAGAAAAAAGGTGAGGAAAAATGCGGTTCAGCTGTAGATTAAGCTTGGCCGCAGCAGTAAAAGGAAAATATAAATATATATTAATTGGTAGTGTATTATAAATATATTAAGAAGTGGATGGGCCTGTGCAAAATAACAATAATAGATAAACTACTATAAAATAATTACCAGTCATTAAAACATATTTTGTTGTAAAAAGTACAAAGCTAATAAAACAACAATTAGAACATGGTAAAAACGTATTATAAATATAAAATCATACATAAATAACAGTAAGTGAACTCAGAGACCTGAGAACCTGAACAGACCAAGGTAAATGTATAAAACACTAGGGAATCATTAAAAAGGTGCATAAACATATATCAAGAATCTTAAAAAACAGGTATAATATTTCTTGTTTATCTATTAGAATGTAAATGTGGTATGTAATATGTGAGGAGGACGAAACAAAGTCTAAAACAAAGATTTTTAGAGCATCGAGGTAAAATTATTAAAAGTTTCATGACACATGGAGTATCCAAACATTTTAGATTACAACATAA
This sequence comes from Ascaphus truei, assembly GCF_040206685.1. Lineage (NCBI taxonomy): Eukaryota > Metazoa > Chordata > Amphibia > Anura > Ascaphidae > Ascaphus > Ascaphus truei. The sequence continues at coordinate 250,714,087 of NC_134484.1, read as the reverse complement.
TAGGAATCCTCATGGACTAAAAGTAACAGGTATTGCACATATTCCAATAGATGATAAAGGTAGTGACAGATTAACGGCTCCGTAGAAGAGAAACATATTGGATCCACCAGTTAGGGACCATGACACCAGGAGGGCTCAATGAAGATATCGATTTAGCAGGCTTTTTATGATTTTCATATCCTTGTTTTAGTGTTCTTATCCCTGCTCTATATACTCGTGGTCCATAGGACATATGACCAATTTATACACTATGTGATTATATATAGCACCAATTTTAATAAAACAACAATTATGATTGGTTGATTAATTTATTGTCACCATTGGTGGATAGGGGTTTGATATCCCTATATATAGCCTACTCAGTACCCATAGAGACACAGCGCCTTGACGAAGAGGAATTCATCCTTGAAACGCGTAGGGCTGTGTCTTCTATGGTTTAGAGGTTGGGAATCCACTAGGAGTGTTCGTGACTTGCATTGGTATTCCTATATGGGAATGCACCAGCCAAAACCCAACCCCCGATTGACGGAACAAAGCACGCTGACGTCACGTAACATTTGACGCAGAAGTGGGACTGCTCCGATCACCAAGGGAAGGAAACTGTGACTAGACCCGGCAGGGGATATTGGATGCTACGGGTGTTCCAGTGTGGACTTCACAACGCATTGACTCACACCTATGTGCCTGTTAACAACTTACGTTTGTAAGTGATTTTTAACTGTTCTCATTTTAATAATAAAACTTGCAGTCTTCTATATGGGCTTTGCACTCTCTTTTTTTCTTCACCTAGATTTACTATCCAGGAAAGTTTATATAAGTATGCTTCCTGCTGAATATGATAGCACTGACAAACAGACAAACTCACACGTAACAGAAATGGTGAAGATCAAAAATAAAAAAGGGACAAAAAGAGAACAAAGTAACAATAGTGCAATTTGTTTCTGAAGGTTCATCAGTATATTAACATCCAATGGTTACACTCACATTTGGGAAGTTTTTTAAAGCATTTAGCATATTAGGAGTCTCTCCTTCAGCTCTTAACTCGATTGCTCGCTTGCACAGATCCTCTGTGGTTGTTCGGGCTTCAGACACGGCTTCCTCACAGTGAAGTTGTAGCTCCGTTCTCAGAGATACTCACTGAGATGCTCTGTTGGCATTGTTCGCATGTTTGCCTGACAAGGTGAAATGCGTAGGGTGAGAAGCCTAAACCTTGCAAGCACCCATAGAAGTTACCTGCATAGCTCTTTTAAGATTTGATGCCAAAATGATCAGTGAACATGGAGACGCCAAGTTCCCCACTGCGATTGCAAAGAGGGAGTGTAGGTGGTGGAGCGCGAGCTAGTGACGGGATGCAGTGAACAACAGAAAGACATTGCCGCAGTGCTGGGTGGATGCAAGGATCGGAGACAACTTCGGTCCGTGCAACGGATCCAGAGGGCAGAGTTGTGATTCACCGGAGCGATTATCCACACATGGGGCGGACAACTGATATCGGCAGCAGCCCAGGCTGACACAGTGTAACCATTTTTTTAAAAAAAAGTGAACGATGTGGATGACCTAAACAGAGGTGACGTACCTATATATTCTGGTGAGCAATCATCACCTGTACAGAAGAACTCGCCAAAAAGGTTAAATGACCCTTTCCTACCCGAATCACTAAATATACAAATACTCTAACTGATTTTACCTCCAATCAAGGAGGACTACACTATCACACTGACAAAGTGTGTTAACATAATTGTTAACGAGAAAATGAATCCTCTCCAATTTACACTATTTTTTCATCAGGCCCAAGTGCCAAGTATCTAACAATTTAAACCACAAGGATTCCATCGGAATATATTGTAAACTCACAACCTCTATATTTTTGAGAGCTATCTCTCCACATATACATACGGTTATCATACAGTACTATATTGGGTTGTTTCTGGACTTTATTTGTCTATAAGAGATCATTTTTCAACTGCTTTCAGGTTATTTGATTAAGCTGAATCAAGGTCTAGGTGTACACAATTGTGTTAGATGATTTGATATAATAAATATAATTCCTTGAATTTGTATTTTATTTTTGTATTTTATTAAATATTTTATGCATAATTTAAGATTTCCTATGCTTTGTCCTCAGGAACCTCAGTTTACGCAAATTGCTTGAATTCATAATAAGCGCCAGGGGTTTTCTATCCATTTGATCCCTTCCTTAACCTTTACCTATTCTACACAGGTTGATGCAAGAGCATTAACACCCTCCCCCGTTCCCTTCTCAATATATACAATACAAATATATTAAAAATATAAAATAATGTAAACTACAAACTAACTAATAACGCTCTCTATCAGCGCTCGATCCAATTGGCGAATGTGATATTCAACACCAAACAAAATGTGCGTGGTGTAACAAACAGTGAAAAACAGCTGCCAAGGGGACAGCAAACAATTGACGGTTCCAAATCTAACAAAACATATTCACACACAAAAAGCTAAATCCCCGGCGCTAGTGAGTTAAAGTCCACAGTACCATGATCCAATAGACCGTCCTTGATGGAAAAGGCAGTCCTGGCAATGGGTGGGTTAACCAATACAGTTCTGAATAGCTTGGATGATCTTCAGAATGTGATCCAGATGGTCTCTGTAATGAAACAACAAAGACACACCAATTGTGCAGTATATAAAGAACCACAGCCCTAACTAAGATGGGAACAAACCAAACTTACAAGATAGAATCTTGTTTATTCAAGGGAGAGAATCTGTGCTGCACTGCGTGTCCACCTCGATATCCACAAACTCCACGTGGTTGGAATGGTGTGATTTCCCTTGTACTTGATGGCACCCTCACGAATCCAGCATAAGCCGCCACAGCAAGCGTAAAGAGAAATAAACACAACCTAGTGTAAAACGTAATTGCACTTTATTACATTAAAAACAAACATACTACCAACACTTACAATTTATATTGGTAGAAGGTATAGCCAACGGATGCCGTCCGCAGCCTGCTTCCACTCTGGCTAGACGAGGGACCCACACAGTCGTGCACAACTTGCCGATTGATGACCTCAGCAGCGCGGGTCACTCTCGAGCGCCGGAAGGGTTCAGCAGTGGATAGGCACACACGTGGGATACTAAGCTCCTCCTCCCTACGCGTTTCGTGATGTTATGTCACTTCTTCAGAGGTTGTTGGAGCTTAGTGAATGAACTTATTAAATATAGAGTATAATTGATAGACTCGCCCACTAATGGGCGTGTGTCTTAAGATTGACAGATCATTAAGGACACAAGCTGGCTAACGACATAACAGGAAAGCTGCTGGGGTTAAGTGTACCTTAACTGACATATCTTTCATAAAAAACATTAGAACAAATAAAAAACAATAAAAGGATAATGTGGTGGTTGCTGAACCCAGCAAAGATAAAAGTTGAAAAAATATTCAAAACTAGACATCCTAATTTTTTTAAGGATCTTTCAAGAAAGCTGCCAAATCGAAGTCTATATTAAGGCCAAGGGGAGACAGAGTTTTATGGACATATATCCAATAACTTTCTCACTTGGATATGATGCCAAGTCTGTCTCCCCCACGCCAATTTGACTTTGGATTGTCAATGCCCATGCAGGTTAGGCCCTCAGGATTCTGGTGGTGCTTTAATCTAAAATGATTAGAGACACTATGGGTCTCAAGACCCCTTTTGATATTATATATGTGCTCAGCAAAGGGGTCTCCCAGTACGGCCAACATACTGCAACCCACATGGGCATTGTAATAGATACACGCAAAAATCGGTCTTACAATTAATAAAGGTTTCTATATCATAGCTGATTCCAGTGACGTTGGATTTAAAACATTTGCTTTTAACGCTATGTTTACATCCAACACACTTTGAATAAACATAATACCCCTTAAGGCCATTAAGCCAGGTGACATGGCGGTCTCTAATATTATCGAGAGGGCAACTGGGGGACAGCCGAGATTTTTAATTCCTGGCCCGTTTATAAACTATTTTGGGTTTGTCTGGAAGGTAATTTTTGAGAATTGGATCCCTTTGAAGGATACCCCAATGCTTTTTAAAAACCTGTGATATGATGGGAGCCAAACCACTATACTGGGTGACAAATATAGGGAATTGGTCACGTTCTTGGGGTTTAGATCTCGCTAAATCCTTACAAAGAAGAATTTTCCTATCTATTTTGTCTACCTCTGAGATTGCAAAATCTATATCCCGCTTCTTGTACTCTCGCTCCAAGAATCTGTCCCTAAGGTCATTGACCTGTTGCTTATATACCTTACCATTAGAGCAATTCTGCTTGATTCTTAGGGCTTGGCCCTTAGGAATGTTGTGTAGCCACTTAGGGTGATGGTAGCTAGACGCCAATAAATAAGTATTAGCGTCTACTTCCTTATGATATGTTTTTGTTTGAATCGTATTTTTATCAATATAAAGAGAAAGATCAAGGAAGTTAATGTTGGTTTAATCGGGACTAAAGGTGAACCTCAGATTTAATTCATTATCATAAGATAGTCCTTGAAACATTCAAGTTCCTCAGACGACCCCTTCCAGACACACAGCACATCATCGATGTATCTTTTCCAAAGCACCAGGTTTGCACCAAATGGGTTGGAGGTCCATATGTTGTCCTCCTCCCATATGGACATGAACAAATTTGCGTAACTTGGTGCAAACCTGGTGCCCATCGTGGCGCCGCATGTCAGGAGGTAAAATTCACGATCATGGCAGAAATAGTTATGTCAGGATGAATCTTATTCCATCTAGAATAAAGAATCTTCATTTCTCGTCCACAGTAGTGTCTCTTTCCAGGACTCGTCCACAGTAATGTCTCTTTCCAGGACTCTCTTGATGGCATTAAGCCCCATCTCATGATCTATCACTGTATAAAGTGATACCATGTCACATGTAACCCAACAACATTCATTGGTCCACACTAGTTCTTGTAGTGTGGTTAGTACATGTGACGTGTCTCTTAGATATGAAGGGACCTGTATGACATATCTCTGGAGGAGAAAGTCTAGGAATTGAGAAAGATTCGATGTGAGGGAACGGATCCCAGAAATTATGGGTCTTCCGGGGGGTCTGGTTAGGCTTTTATGGATTTTCGGGATGAAATAGAAAACTGGAATCCTGGGTTGTTCTATAGTGAGGAATTCCAGTTCCCATTTTGTAATAATCTTATCCCGAAATCCTTGGTCCAAATGTAACACCAATTCCTCCTTAAAGAGATCTGTTGGATTACTCTCCAATTTCTGGTAAGTGGTGCTATCATTTAGAATTCTCAATGACTCCTCCTTGTAATAGGAGGAGTTCATCACAACCACCCCTCCCCCTTTGTCCGCCGCCTTTATAACAATATCTTTATTACCCTCAAGAGACTTAACTGCATCTTTTTCTTCCCTGCTCAAATTCTGCCTAGGACACTTAAAATTCAGGCTTGCCTTCTCTAGATCAGAAATCACCATCTCTGCAAACGTATCAATATAGTTTCCTTAACTGTTTTTGGATAGAATGTTGAAGGTTTTTTGAAGGGTGTGAGTGGTGGCTTTATCACCAAGCTATTAAGACTTGGCGCAATTACCGATCGAGTCACAGCATCCTTCATAAAATATTTCTTTAAGGTAGTTTTTCGTAAGAATTTGTGTATGTCTACAAAAGTGTTAAACATGTTTGGTCCATTTACAGGGGCAAAATGTAAGCCTCTGGAAAGGACATCAAGTTCTACTTTTTGGAGGTGGGTGTCACTGATATTAAATACATTGCTTTTTACCAGTTCCTTCCTCTGTCTGATCTTTTTCTTTCTCTTTCTCTTCCTTGACCCTCCTCTCTTTCCTCTGACTCTTCTGTTCTTGACCTTTTCTATTCTTACTGGATTTTGCCTCCCTGGTTGGCCCCTGGGGCCGCTCCACCGTTCTTGAAATTGTGCTCGGCCCTGGCGATGGTCTAAAAAAGAATTTTGTCTAAAATTAGTTACATTTTGACCATCATGGGGTCTATCAATCGGAGATCTATCCCTATAATGATGATTGGTGAAATGGTGATCAGTGGAGTGTCTCCCATTGTCACTGAAATTAATTTTCTCATACTGATTTACTTTCTTTTTATTCCTATTGAGATGGGGGGTTGGGTTAGTATTAGATTTCTCTTTTGAAGACTTCCCACCCTTTACCTCCTTTACTACAGTGTCTGATTTTTCACTCTTAGTGGAGTCAATTCTCTCTGTAGGGTTGTTTTCAACAGGAACTCCCTCATGCCCACTGATCTCTACTTCACTAATTGTAATTATTTTTTCAGTTTTCCAATTTCTCTGTCTATTTTCATCATAATCTCGTTTATCTCTTGCGAATTTTTTAAGTTTGGTAAGCTTAACTTCCTTTTCGGTCTTATATAATCTTGAAATTACCTTATCTTCTATTAATTTGTATTCTGACAGCTCCATAGATGGGTCTAGCTGTTCCTTGATAAGGTTAATTTCTTTATCCAGACTCTCTAAAGTACTAGCTCTATGCTTAATGAGTAATAACATGAGATCCACCGAACAAGTATCTAATATAAAATTCCACTCCTTTAAAAACTTCTCATCGTCTTGATCTGAGGAGGAGGACTTCAGGACCCTGAGCCCTCTAGGTATTCTTTTCTGCTCAAGATATTGCTTGAGTGTATGAGTTTCCCAGACTTGTCTCTTTCTAGTGTTAGGAATTTCTCTAACTTAGTGAATAGTGTATCAAGACTTTCCTTGTCAGGATCCATTGGATCATTAATAGTGAAAAAACTTTCTAAATTAAGCCTTCTTAAAGCCCTATTAGTGAAAAGTGCCATTGTGATTTAAATGGGTCAGCTGCTGAGAGAGTGATAGAACAGATAAACTACAAACTAACTAATAACGCTCTCTATCAGCGCTCGATCCAATTGGCGAATGTGATATTCAACCAAACAAAATGTGCATGGTGTAACTCTGTCTCCCCTTGGCCTTAATATAGACTTCGATTTGGCAGCTTTCTTGAAAGATCCTTAAAAAAATTAGGATGTCTAGTTTTGAATATTTTTTCAACTTTTATCTTTACTGGGTTCAGCAACCACCACATTATCCTTTTATTGTTTTTATTTGTTCTAATATTTTTTATGAAAGATATGTCAGTTAAGGTACACTTAACCCCAGCAGCTTTCCTGTTATGTCGTTAGCCAGCTTGTGTCCTTAATGATCTGTCAATCTTAAGACACACGCCCATTAGTGGGCGAGTCTATCAATTATACTCTATATTTAATAAGTTCATTCACTAAGCTCCAACTCCCCTGAGGAAGTGACATAACGTCACGAAACACGTAGGGAGGAGGAGCTTAGTATCCACGTGTGTGCCTATCCACTGCTGAACCCTTCCGGCGCTCGAAAGTGACCTGCGCTGCTGACGTCATCAATCGGCGAGTTGTGCACGACTGTGTGGGTCCCTCGTCTAGCCAGAGTGGAAGCAGGCTGCGGACGGCATCCGTTGGCTATACCTTCTACCAATACAAATTGTAAGTGTTGGTAGTATGTTTGTTTTTAATGTAATAAAGTGTAATTACGTTTTACACTAGGCTGTGTTTATTTCTCTATATGCTTGCTGTGGCGGCTTATGCTGGATCCGTGAGGGTGCCATCAAGTACAAGGGAAATCACCCCGTTTCAACCACGTGGGGTTTGTGGATATCGAGGTGGACACGCAGCGCAGCACAGATTCTCTCCCTTGAATAAACATTATTCTATCTTGTAAGTTTGGGTTTTTCACATCTTAGCTAGGGCTGTGGTTCTTTATATACTGCGCAATTGGTGTGTCTTTGTTGTTTCATTACAGAGACCATCTGGATCACATTCTGAAGATCATCCAAGCTATTCAGAACTGTATTGGTTAACCCACCCATTGCCAGGACTGCCTTTTCCATCAAGGACGGTCTATTGGATCATGGTACTGTGGACTTTAACTCACTAGCGCCGGGGATTTAGCTTTTTGTATATGTATACTATAAAATAATGTATTCAATATATATTGCAGCTTAAATGGCAATAGTTATATTTTAGCGGGGTCACATATCCCTATTATTTGGCCTTTATTCTGTCAACTGAGAATAGTGTTGACCATAGAGGCGTTATTTGCAGATTGTTAGATTTTACTTGCTATTTCGATCAAAGATCCACGTTGATTGTAAACTCTTCCGGGGACTAATGTTAAGTTTTATGTTTGAAGTACTTAATCCTATGTCTCATAATATTTTGTAGTGCTGCTGAGAAGCGCTGAGTACATGGATGGAACTATACAAACAAAGATATACACACATACATCAAAGATTCAAGGTGTCTGTAAATTATATGCGTAATACTAACATAAAACAAGCATCCATGTATGCAGTGATATGTCCTAAACATGCCTATCACTAATTACTATAAATTATTAGACACTGCATTCAATCACAACCAGCTCAGCAGGGCTGAAAGAGAAAGCTGTCCAGCAGCCTTCCTTCTTTTTGATCCCACTCCTGCTCTAAAGCCAGTAGTACTGTATATTAGCATAGTGCAAAATTAAATGATTAAAATTTGGTCAGCTCATATATAGATTAGTTACTGTACTATGTGAATGTTATACAAAAAAACATAAGGTAAGAAAAATCACTCATGATGTAATTCAGCGTATGGATTAAAGCCAGAAATCTGGTATGTTTTATATTTTAATTCTTGAATCACTTCTTGAAAACCACTGAAATAAGATGTGCAACAGAATATTATTGTTTTGAGTTACCTGTGTTACCAAGTTCTTGAGACCAGTTAACCGCATTCCCATTGAGTCATTCAGACTATCTTTCAACTTAGAGTTTAGGAATCTGGTGGGGGGTATCCAGTTTTGTCTCCCGACTTACAGCCAAAACAATCATCATTGCTCCCCAAAGATGTTTTTTTTAATCTGACTTCCTAATAGGAAAATAAAACTCCCTCTACTCCCATCAATCTTCGATGAAATGATTAGAAGACATATTAATACGTCCCTTTAAAGAATACAGTATAAAGATCTGCTCCCATTCCTTCGGGAGACCCATAAAATGTAACAGAGGACTTTCCTTGTACAAAAGATTGAAGGTATTGAATCCCTTTCTAATTAAGCTGTCAAAAGACTGCTCACAGTATATTAGTAAAGTACACAAGCAATTGGCTCGTTTAAAGTAGCCGTCTGTTTTCAGTCTTGAAATAGAGTATCTGTCCATTTATCGCTCTGATATATGGTATTATTATTTACTTTAATTTTCCAAATTGGATTTTAGATTTACATGTTTTATTTTTAATACACGTCTTGTCTGGCACGACACAAAGTTTTGGTGTCTCCCCTCATATTACTGTATATTAATTTTACATGACTCATTTACAACTCAGATCACATGGAGCATTATGACGCAGTGATTATGTGGAATTGTATACAATGTGTTATGTCCTTGTACAGTGACGTGCCACTCTCTTCTTTCTTCCTGTATACACTATCAGCCTTCTGTTATGTTATAAATAAACAAAATAAAGAGAGGGAAGACTGTCTTGGTGATTGATCCATGGCAGTAAAAGCATAGCTCTTTAATAATGTATTAAGGATTTGACAGGTAGTATCCCTCCTTCTAGGTCCTGATACCTCTTCCTATGATTGAGTTCTCCAAAGAAGTACTTAAAGCATCAATACTACTTTCCAACTTTATCCCCCTTATTTTTATATGTAAAGCATGTGACAATGTATAATTATAAATTCTTATCTAAGCTGGCAATCGTTTGGTGCTCCTGTTACAATCAGGATTTTGACAGATTTATGTCTCTAACATACACTAATGGCTGGTTCAGTCAGAGTAACACAACAGCTACAATCTATCCTTATATTAATAAGGTAACATTATCTATTCTTACTGTTTACAGCTCAAACTGATGGGAACATTTGGACAAATTATAACAAACAGGACAGTGTTGCAAATATCTTGCACTGCCTGGGAGGTGGGTTAAAACCTGCTCTAGAAATCAAAGGATGCTATAAAACGTATTCAAATGTAATTACGAACTCAATAAAAACATTAAAAAACAAAAACAGTCACTATTATCTAATTTCACATGTTTTGCTGCTTTAAGAACTCTGTGAACAAATGCTAAATGGCATAATACAGTAAACTGTATTAAAACACCAACACACTCAGAAATACCCTGACTCAAATCTAAAAAAGAAACAATGGCACACATATTGACTTCATGCAGGGCCGGTAAAAGGGTATTCGGCACCCTAGGCGCCCCCTCCCCCCCCCTGAACTTTCAGATGAAAAAACAAATGTTATTATAGCCCCATTCTTTAACACCCCCCCACTCCTTCTCATTCATGCCCAACTCCTAAATAACCCTCTTCCTCCTCAGTCACCCCTCCACTTATCACTCACCCCCTTCTAATCTTCCTCACTCCCCTCCCTTCTTCTCCTCTTCCTCTCTCATCCCCTTCTTCTCATCTCCCTCTCTCATCCCCTTCTTCTCATCTTCCTTGCTTACCCCCCTCTGTCTCCTCTTCCTCTCTCACCCCTCCTTCTCCTCTTCCTCTCTCACCCCCTCCTCTACCCCTGTTAACTCACTCCTCTTCCTCTCTCACCCCCTTCCTTCTCCTCTCTCACCCCTCTTTTTCCTCTCTCACCCCTCCTTCTCCTCTTCCTCTCTCATCCCCCACCTTCTCTCTCACCCCATACTCCTCTCACCCCTCATTCTCTCTCACCCCCTTTCAACCTCCTCCTTCTATCTCACCCCATACTCCCCTCACCCATCCTCCTCCTCTCTCATCCCCTACTTCTCACTCATTCCCTCCTCTTCCCCCTCCTTCTATTCCTCATTCACTCCCTCTTTTCCTCTCACACCCCCTCCTTTTCCTCTTCCTCTCTCACCTCCTCCTTCTCTTCTTCCTCTCACCTTGTCCTTCTCCCCGTCCTCTCACCACCTCCTTCACTTCTTCTCTCACCTCCTCCTCCTTCTCCTCTCTCAGCCCCCTCCTTCTCCTTTCTCACCCCCTCCTCCTCTCTCACCCTCCTTCTCCTCTCTCGCCCCTCTTTCTCCTCTCTCATCTACTTCATCACTATCTGGAAAACTGCAAGCAGTGGTTTGCTCACAGTGCATACTGTATGAAAACTGAATAAATCTAAAGCTTCTTAAGCTTCCTGATACAAATATCTGCACCTCTGGCCATGACCCAAAATAGCAAAAACCTTTTTTTGTGAGGAAACAACTGTGACGATGAGGGAAATGTGGCTCTTCTAATAAAGGTAAAACCAAGCCATTGCCCCATCATCTAGATGAATATACAGGGTAACCCAATATATTCATCCTATTGTGGCTTTTTTGACCAAATATATTATGTGAATGGATATATGTAAACCTTTTTCTGTTTTTAAATGTAACTGCAAGCACAAAATTGTGTTTTAAAGCATAACCAAGATCTCTGGACATGTAGGGCTGAGAAACCCTTTGTTCAGCTCACATCTGGAGAAATGGCTGTTGCTGGGACTGGAAGGGTGTGTACTCAGTCCTAGTTAACTGTGACTCTGAGGGCAGGGCCATTGTTCAGGTTAGACTGAGTCATCAATTTCCACAGGAGGTATTCAGCTGAAACTGGACTCTTAGATTTTAAGACCAAACTGACTCAAGCATTAGTTGGTTTTAAAGTCCCACAGCCCAGATTGGCCTATGTAGCTCGCTCTGCGATTGCCCAACATAGTATACCCACATGAGACCAGCAGGGCTTTAATTAACAAATAAGCAGCTCCCAAAGAGGTGGCTAGCCTGGCCAAGGGAGCCAAATCCACCCCTCAGGGTGTCCACAAGCCTGCAGCGGACGGCAAAGCACCCAAAGCTGCAGAGTTTAGACACGAGAGGCAGTGTTTTTCCTGCAAAAAGGTCGGTCATCTCAGGCCAGACTGCCCGGACCGGGACCGGTCCGGGGGACCACATCAGGGGCAACAATAACAAGCTGTGAGGCCTGTCACCCATGTGCGACTGGCACACACAGAGGAGCCAAGCACAGCCGTGGAATCAACCCACAGAGGGACGTCCACGGGAGAACCTGCACTTGCCACCTCGGAACAAGCAGCGGAGATTGGGGGACATCAGGTTGCGTCAATGAGAATGCAGCCCAGTGATGTAAGGCAGAAGCATCTGCGGAGGGTGACCATCGAGGACCGGTAAGCGGACGGCTTGCTGGACTCCGGTGCCACCATTACCCTGGTACGCCCTGATACACCGGGATGCAAGTGACCATGCCAGATGGAGGACCGCGGCCGCTCCAGGTTGCCCGGGTCTTTTTGGATTGGGATGCCGGTCATGGCATGAGGGAGGTGGGGGTATTGCCTGGGTGAGATGCCACAGTTTTGCTCGGCAATGACTTGGGGCATGTTACCTTTGTGTTCACATCTGATCTGGCTCCTGTTGCAGTGATTCCTAGGAGCCAGTCATCAGGGATTACCACAGAATTAACCACTGTCCCCCTGCATTTGGGACCAACAGTTCCAGCGGTCTCTGCGGTGACCAGACAGGTAAGCCAGACTACTGAGTCGCAACCAGTGACTGACTTATTGTTCCCGTTATCTGTCCCTATTTCCCCTGACTTAGAGACTAAGGGTGGGTGGTTAGTGTTATCGAAGAGTTTAGGGATGCAGTGAAAGCTGACCCCAGCTTGGAAGGTATGAGACTGCGGGCGTCCGAGTCTCGGGAAAGGAGGGGGTCAGGCCACTTGCTGTGGCACCGTGGGCTCTGGAGTAGGGAGCCGGGACCTACCAGGTTAGACGTAGTCTGGACAGGTAGGAGACTGTTAGTGGGACCCAGGGAGTGTAGGCAGCAAGGATTGCAGGAAGCTCACTCCATTCCACTAACAGGGAATGAGAGGGTCACTCAGATGAGAGCCTAGGTGTTGCAGCCTTACTCCTGGCCAGAGGCATCAGGGGCAGGGGCAGAGTTGTGCCCCCTCGGTGATGCCAGCCAGCCAGAGGGTAAAGCGGGTGATTGTGTGCAGATGCTCTTGAACCTGTTACCAGGAATGGGGACACTAGTTCAAGGGGTAGCTGAGGCAGTGCTGGGGATCTTTGCTAGAACAGGTTTACCTAGAAGGGTGCTAGCGGAGTTAGGGTGCCGGGTGAATAGACAGCCAGGAGCTGTAGCCAGGGCTAGGTCAGGGCTGCATAGGGTTCTGTTCTCAGACCAGCCAGGCAGGACACATGGCACAGATCATCCTGCGCTCACAAGTGATCTGCATCCTCTGCATAGGGATGCCTACAGGGCATCAGCAGAGGTGCAGGGCAGGGTAGAGAGGGAGGCTAAGGGGGGATCAGCCTTCAGCATTCCGAGTGGCCTCTGTGAGTTTTTTAGGATGCCATTCAGGATGAGGAATGCCCTGGCTACCTTCCGACGCCTGGTCCGTAGGGCACTGAATGGAGTGCAGAGGTATGTAGGGGCATACTGGGAGAGGATAGTTGCCTTTAGCCAGATATGGGATTCGTATCCAGGACAGGTAGCAGCAGTGCTAGCCAGGATTGGGGAGGCAGGGCTTGCTCTTATACCCACCCTGTGTTCAGTAGAGATGGCCGAGGTGTTGCATCTAGGGCACAGGGTGCGTGGCAGGCATCTGACTTCTTTAGGGCTCACTAGCCACTGTAGAAAGGTTATCCCACAGCCCATTACTGGGACTGACCCTCTGACTGACTTGACCCAAAAGCAACTGTCTGTGCTGGTTGTCTGGTCTCCTGCCTGTGAAGCCTCATCCTGGGCCCTGAAGACTGCACTGGCCAGGGACCCTATTCTAACTGCACCAGACTTCTCAAAAAGGTTTTTGGTGCAGACTGATGCCTCGGACTATGGCATCGGCACTGTACTCAGCCAAGTGGGGGAGGAGGGCAGTGATCACTCAGATGTGTATCTGAGCTGCTAGTTGCTGCCCAGAGAGGTGGCTTTGCCACCATTGAAAAGCAGTGTCTGGCCATTGTATGGGCTCTGAGAAAACTTCAGCCCTATCTCTACGGCAGGCCATTCACCGTGATCACAGACCACAACCGTTGAGTTGGCTTCAAAGGGTGTCCGGGGAAAATGCCAAGTTACTGCGCTGGAGTCTTGCTTTGCAAGAGTTGACTTCACTATACAGCATAAGAAGGGCAGTGAGTATGGAAATGCCGATGGCCTTTCTCGGCAGGACAATCCTTTACGAACTGACAACCTTAAGAGCTGATATGGAAAACAAGCTGCACAAGTTGTGTAAAGTAATAAGTTATGCCACGGTGACAGAGAGATAGGCACTATTTGAAGAGGTATTTGGGAGCCTCCTTGAGGGAGTGCGTCAGCAGATATGTGTCTGAGAGATCTCTGAAGTAGATAAACTGCTGGTACTGTAAATGAGCACATAAACCCAAAACGGAAGACAAATAAGGCGTGAGTTAGCATTTACTCACGATCAGTCGCCATACCCCTTTTCTCTTGGCCACGCTGAAGCAATGTAGATCCTGCGTCTCTATCGCTATTTTTTGGATTGGACATGACGCCGACAGAGTAAAGAGGGATACACCATTTAAATTATTATTTATTAGATATCTATACATATATATTTAGGCACTGTACCGTGTATGAGTTTCACTGGATGTGCACTGAGCTCTGTCTGTGTTTTATGTTCTGTCTCTGGTTTTAAATATATATTGCCATGCTCAGTAGCACTCCTCTGTGACACTTATATGCTTAGATATATGTTGTGGTTATTTTGGGGGTTCAATATGAGCTTGTAGGTGTCCTGTATGTTTTACACTTCTGGAATTGGTTAGCGCTAAGGGTTCCCGAACGAACCCTGTAAGGACTGAACAAACTTTTTCGTTTTGGCAGAGATATAGGGGTGGCAACTTGTGCCCCTAGCCCGGAACTCTTACACGGATCAAGTTGCGCACCCACTTGCATGTGTGCAAGGGTGCCCAGAGACTTTTTTCATTCCAAGGACATTTGATTTTGTTCCCTGTACCTAGTAAGCGTTTTATTAAGTGTAATTGTGCAAGATTTGTGTGTTTATCTGAAAAGAAATAAATTACAATTTATTTTACTCATCTTGTGTGCTCAGTCCAGAATCGTGGTACTGTATTAATGTGTGTATAAGTCTTGGTCTCCCATGACAAGGCCAAAATCCCAGTGCGAACCGGGAGGGTCACACTGGGAACCATATCTTCTTCTCCTCCCAAACGTTAAACTTTAGTATTCATTTCCATCAAACTACTCGGGGACAACTTCAGGACCACCACACGTGCCTTCCTGGACTCTGGGTCAGGAGGGAACTTTATTGATCAATGGTTCGCCGAGAGAAACAAGATCCCTTTGATATACAAGGACCATCCCACAGGGCTTGAAGCCATCGATGGTCGTCCACTACAACCCGCCTTTTTATCTCTGCAAACCATTCCTTTTCTGTTACAGGCTGGAGAAAGTCACACCGCGAAAATTCAACTAGATGCCATTCATACGCCTTCAGTGGACATCATTTTGGGATTACCTTGGCTCCAACTAAATAACCCCTGCATAGATTGGACAGAGTCGCTGCCTCTCCAATGGAGTCCTCATTGCCTTAAAATTTGCGCGGTCCCTTCTAAAAGTCTAGCTGGGGTATCAGTACTGGAACAGGTAGACCTTCAGTTGCAGGACATTTACACAGAATTTCGAGATGTATTCGACAAAGCCAAAGCCGAGGAACTGCCACCTCACTGGGCATTCGACCGTCCCATCGATCTACTGCCTGGTGCTATTCCCACGCGTGGATGTTCCTATTCGTTGTCACCTCCAAAAACTAGGGCCATGAAAGAGTACATCCAGGAGAATTTACAGAGGGGATTAATTCGTAAATCTTCATCACCCGCAGGTGTGGCCTTTTTCTTCGTGAAAAAGAAGGATGGATCGCTCAGACCCTGTATCAATTACCGAGGACTCAATAAGGTCACGATCAAGAATCAGTATACATTACCGCTGATTTACAAGCTCTTCAACAAACTACAGGGGTCAACCATTTTTTCCAAGTTAGATCTATGAGGAGCCATTGATCTTTCAGCCATTGCAATGCACCCGCATTGTTCCAGGACTTTGTAAATTAAATTCTTAGAGATCTCCTTGATCAATTCGTGATTGTCTATCTAGACGACATCTTGATTTTCTCCAAGACAGTACTGGAACATTCAGGACATGGTAAACACGTGCTTAAAGGATTACGGGAAAACCACCTATTGGCCAAATTGGAAAAATGCCAGTTCCATCAGACCACGACGTCTTTTATGGGATACATCATCTCTGACACTGGTCTTGCCATAGATCCAGCCAAACTGAAGGCGGTGGTGGATTGGCCACGTACCATGACTCTCAAAGCCGTACAACAGTTCAGGGGTTTTGCTAACTATTATCGGAGATTCATTCAAAACTTTTCATCCATGGTAGTATCTATTATTGTGTTAACACAGAAAGGAGCCGATCTGGCGCTTTGGTCCACTGCAGCAATTCAGGCATTCGAGAGACTAAAGAAGGCCTTTGTGTCAGCTCCCGTACTCGTGCATCCCGATCCAGGATTGCCTTTCACACTCGAGGTGGACGCTTCTGAAGTCGGGGCCAGAGCGGTATTGTCTCAAAGAAAGACTCCTCGGGCCAGACTTCATCCTTGCGCTTTTTTCGCCCAAAAATTTTTGGCGGCCGAACAGAATTACGATGTTGGCAATCGCGAACTCCTGGCCACCATGATGGCCTTAGAATTGTGGAGGCATTTGCTCGAAGGAACGGAAAATCCTGTCACAATACTGACAGATCACAAAAATCTATTATACATTGAAGTTGCGTGTTGCTTGGGGTCACAATAAGCGTGGTGATCATTATTTCTCCAGATTCAATGCCATCATTTCATACCTACCTGGCTCAAAGAATATATATAAAAAAAAAAAATACAAGGTGAGCGCAAGAAAAACACACTGGAAACTCCTCAGACTATTGCTGAGTCAATTCATTATTATGTTGTATCAGCCTGTGCACTGGTACTGTAGATGCACAGTTTGCAGTCAACCAAATATCGGGGTAATCACAATGAAGTATAATATAATATAATCACTACTCACACGGCCTTGTGTGAGTAAAAACTTAAACTGGTTTCTTTACAGTTCTGCTAGATTGTACACCTGCTAGTTCTTCTTAGTAGATTACAGCAACCAGCATTCGTTCATCAACCCTCACGTCAAATGTAGAGGATCCCAGTCCCAAGAAACGGATATAGAAGATTTGTAGTACAAAAATGACATTTGTAAGTGTATATGTTGTTACATTAAACGTATAAGTAAGCCCCAGCAGTCGCTGTGAATTCCGCTCTCCCCGCACAGCACAGTCCCCCCTTGCCGCTGCATCCAGCGGTTAGTTAGAGTGCTCCGTCAGTACGCAGACTGCAGCAGACTTCTACAGTGGCTGCTCAGGCTCAAAATAGTCCCATCAGTTAGAGCAACACATTTTGCCAAAACTTGGTTTCCTCAGGCTCATTCATTTGGCTGTGTGCTCTGACGGGGGTTTAAGTACCCTCCGATGTGGGATCCATCAGCTGGGTCCAATTTAAAATGTAATCCGCAGCAGCCATAGTTCATATTCGCAGCTCTATGTACACTGCAGTACTGCAGTGTCATGTCATCATCATATCTCTTACATATATTATATGCATTTTAAAAACAGTAGATAAATGGCTTCTACCTAAACATAAGGCTGTCAATGCTATTCTAGAGCAACGATTGGCAAACATAATGTCCCACCATTGCAACCTAGTATTGGCACTATAATTACAACACACAGAACTACATTCATTAAACTCCCTAGTTAAACTTCAATATGTTCCTACATTGGTAAATTAGCATATTTCTCAGAACCCCAGTGGGGAAACACTTTGGCCAATAAAATCTAGTTTTAAACCTGTGGTTGTTGCACACAGAACTACATAACTTCAAACAACCTAATTCGCCATCTAGTAGGAGAAGCACGTAGGAGTCCGGTGGTTTACGGAAGTATCGTTACTGTTTATTCATTTATTCTGCATGTTTTCAAGAGAGAGCACCTTAGTTTATCTCTGTCTCATAGAATATAAAATCTCCCATCAATTTTTGGTAGAGGAATAGGCAGAGGATCGTCAGGAGACCATACTTCCTTCTGCGTGTATACTCTCAGCTAACGCGTTTGAGCTTGCGCGATGTCTTGTAATGAGTTAATCTCATATTCCAGATGGTCTCAACGTGCCATAAGGACGTTTATTCACAGCGCCAACAATTCATAGGAAGGTACTGGAATGGGGCCTTTGTCCAGGAGCTCCGGACATCCAGGTAATAGGAGAACGATCGATCTTTTGGAGCGGACCTTCTGGTGGCAAGGGATGCGCAAGGACATAAAGGACTTTGTCACCCCATGTGCTACTTGTGCCAGAAATAAGACACCTCGTAACAGACCTTCAGGGTTGCTTCAACCTCTTCCAATCCTTGATTGCCCATGGACTCATCTCTCCATGGACTTCATTGTGGAGTTACCAGTGTCCAAAGGGAAGAATACCATTTTGGTGGCGGTTGACCGCTTCTCAAAACAACCTCATTTCATTCCACTTAACGGTCTACCTAACGCTCTCAAGCTATCTGAAGTCTTCATCAAATACATTTTTCGCCTGCATGGAACACCCCAATTCATTGTGTCGAAACGTGACTCCCAATTAATTTCTAAATTCTGGCGGGCTTTTTGAAAACAACTAGGCATTTTCCTCCACTTCTCTTCCGCTACCATCCTCAGAGAAATGGCCAGACTGAACAAACCAACCAATCCCTCGAGCAGTTCATCGATGCTTTGTCTCTGACACCCAGAACAATTGTATAGACCTTCTGCCTTGGGCTGAGTTCTCCCACAAAACCTACGAAACGAGTCAACACAGGAATCACCTTTCTTCATCAACTACGGATTCCATCCCTCAGCTCTCCCTATTACAGGCCCCAGATCTGGTGTACCGGCAGCGGAGAACAAGATTTAGCAACTTCAGGAGTCCTGGGGAAGGATTCAGGAGAACCTCAAAACTGAAGTAACCATGCAAAAGAAGCAGGCAGATCGGCATAGTCGCGATACTCCTATTTATAATCCAGGGTAAAAAGTATGGCTTTCTACTAAGAATGTCTGCCTGAAGGTACCCACCGCAAAATTGGAACCTAGGCTCATTGGCCCGTTAGTTATCACAGAAAAAGTCAATCCATTGGTCTATCATCTAAAGTGTCCAGCGTCCATGAGGATCCCTTCTGTTTTTCACATATCTCTGCTCAAACACTTCATCCAAGATTCTCAGTTTCCTGCTTTAAAGTCTCCTCCTAAGCATCTCCTTATTGAAGACCAACAAGAATTTGAGGTGCAACCGGTTCTGGATTCCAGAATTAGAGGGGTAGACACAACTACCTGGTCCATTGGAGGGGCTTTGGCCCAGAGGAACGCTCATGGATTCCCCACGACCAATTACATGCCTCTAGGTTAGTTCAGGCTTTTCATTGGAAGTACCCCTCTAAACCATTCCTGGGACAACCGGAGGTCGTCCCTGAAGGGGGGGACGGACTGTCAGGATGCTGCTTAGGCCCCGCCGACGTGACGCATCTTGCGACATCACGAGTGATGCACGTCAGCAACAACCTGCGTGCAGGTGCCGCCCTGCCAGGAAGGAAAATACTGCAGGAATGCAGGAACCGTCTCTAGGCTCCGCCTCCGTGATGACACAGGCAACCTACAGTGCACGCTAGCTACAAGCAGACGCTGCGCGGACACAAGCAAACAAGTGGTTAATTCTCTCAATTATTCCTTAGCTGCTATGCACTCCGCCCCTGCCTATCAGTGGACAGCCTATGTCTGATTCCTCATTACCCTGCAGCTGCGGGCTGTCCTGCATTTGTTACCTTGCACCTGTGTGCTGCCCTTCCCTTGGCTGCCTGCCCTTTAAATACTCCACCAATCCTCCTACAAACTGGCTGAGCATAAACTGTATTCTTGTGACTTGTGCTTACGTCTAGCTTCTTGCTGTCCTGCCTTTGCCTTGTCTTGCTCCCTGTATTTTGAGCTCAGCTTGCACCCGGACTCCTGCCTTCTCTGACCCCTGGACCATGACTACGGACACGACTATTCTACATTCTATACCCCTAGACCCCAGTACCACACAATGACAATCCGATCTCTCCACTCCTAGACCACGGCAAGTACCTCGACCAATCTGACTTCTGCTACCCTGACCCAGCTACACGACTACCACTCTGCATGTGGCTGCTCGGTTGTAGGTTGGTGGCTACCAACATCCCCACCTCAGCCTCGCGGTCCCGCCTTGTTTGTGGTGAGCACTCTTAACAATTGGATATAGCTTTGGGCTTCTTTGTTTTTTGTTGAATTCATTTAGCCACGCCCACTAGCTCTCCAATTGACAATAATTATAATTTAAAGTTCACTCGTAAAACAAGTTCACACAAAATTGAGTTTTTAGATTTAGAGTTGTATACACATAGTAATCAAATGCACACTAACACATATTACAAAGAGGTACAAGCAAATAATTATTTACTGGCAGTAGCCACCAAAATCCCGTGTGGATTAAAAACATCCCAAAATGTCAATTTATCCAACTGAAATGTAACGAAACAACGGATGAGAATTATATCACTCAAGCATTGGACTTGAAGTCCAAATTTTTGAAGAGACAATACAAAGGCGAACATCTAGACCAAAGTATAGCACAAGTCCCACAGATGGATAGAAATATAGTATAGATTCCTTTCTAAGTTTGCTATTCCATTTGTTTGTTTGCTTTTTTGTATATCCGAAGCATCAAAATATCACAAATGGCCCGACGTAGCACAACAAAACTTTTACTGGACATTGTGCTGCGGATTTTTAGGTCAACACAACTATTTTTGAGCTCCCAATATGACTCACCTCCCAAATTATGGACATTCTAAGTTTCCACCAGGTGTCCTGCAAAAATGTTAGAGCATGAGCGGGGGGAGGGGGGGCCTGGTTGCTAAGGGAGGGGGTGTGTCCTTGGCTTGATAGGGGCTGTGTGTGTGTGTCTCTGTGTGTGTATGTGATGTGAGATGAGCCAGCGGGAGGTGGGGAGGGGGAGATGTTCCAGCTAGTGGGGGGAGATGTACCAGCGAGGTAGGGGGGTGGGCGGGGAGATGTACAGCAGCAAGGGGAGATGTGGCAGCAGTGCAGGGAGATGTGCCGGCAGCAGGGGAGATGTACCGGTAGGGGGTGAACGGGGTGATGTGCTGGCAGTGAGGGGAGATGCAGCAGCAGCACGGGGAGATGTGCCATGTGTGTGTATGTGATATGAGATGAGCCAGTGGGGGGTGGGGAGGGGGAGATGTTCCAGCTAGCGGGGGGAGATGTACCAGCGAGGTGGGGGGGTGGACGGGGAGATGTACCGGCAGCGAGGGGAGATGCGGCAGCAGCGCGGGGAGATGTGCCGGCAGCGGGGGGAGATGTACCAGCGGGGGGGTAGGCGGTGAACGGGGTGATGTGCTGGCAGTGAGGGGAGATGCGGCAGCAGCACGGGGAGATGTGCCAGCAGCGGGGGGAGGAGGGGACGGGGAGATGTGCCGGCAGCGGGGGAGGGGCGGGGAGATGTGCCGGCAGTGAGGGGAGATGCGGCAGCAGCGCGGGGAGATGTGCCGGCAGCTCCCCGGGTGAAGCTGGGTACAAAAGATACTTATTAACATTAAAAAAAAGGCCAGCATAGCAAAACATGTACCCTTTATCACTCAATTCAATCAGATGGCACCATTAATATATCAAACCTTTAGAAATCACTGGCCAATACTTAAAAAGATAGGGAACTGGCTAAAGTCCTTCCAAAAGTACCACAGATTATCTTTACAAAAGCGGACAACTTGAAAACAAAGCTATCTCCCAGTTGCCCAGTGATACAAAATAACAAAAGTAGGCCCATAACCAGCAACGGTTACAGTTGTTGCACTGCAGTGCATTGCTTGCAAATACAGCAAAAGCGTATCATGTTACCAATCAAATTTCACGTCCCTTGAATACAATATATTAACTTCTATGAACTGCTGTAGTTCATACAGTATGTCATTTATTTGTTAGAGTGCCCCTGCGGTCTGCAGTATATGGGGATGACCACCAGGTCGATAAAAAGAAGGCTATACGAATATGTATATAATATAAAGAGATGTCCTGTCACCCATAATGTGTCAGCACAATCAAAATCCACAAGGACTTAAATGTCTAGCAATAGAAGCCCCCCCATATAATTGGAGAGGAGGTGACAGAACCAAACAGTTGGCCAAAAGAGAGCTTTATTGGATATATGAGCGCAAGACGTTGGCCCTAATGGATTGAATGTTGATTTTAGTATACTGTAAGTGCCTTTTTGACAGAATGATGACATTTGACATCAAAGACTGGCTGTAACATATCTAGTTTAAGACTAGATGTTCCCTTTCTGGTGTCTTAAAAGTCTTTCCTCTAGCATCATTTGTTGTTTGTTTTCTATTACAATTATAATTATTTTATTATAATTGTAATTTCTTTTATCTCATATCTATACATTTTGGAGTCACAGTTTTTCATAATATTCTTATTAATATATGTTATTTGTATGATTGATTTTTTTTAATTAATGTGCGATCACGTATTTTATTTATTTTTGCCTAGTTGCAGTAAGGTGTTCCAATAGCCCTGTTTGTTACAGAGTAGCTAATAGAGAGATTGAATAGGCAAGTCATAATGACTTATTTGGAGAAAGGTTATGTGGAAATCTTCCAGCTAATCAACAGTCTGATCAGGATCAACAATATTGGAAAAAAACATTTACAAATAATTTTTTTCAAGGACTTTTCTTAGGTCAAAGTCTTCATTTTAAATACTGTCACCTGACTATATGATGGTTTCATTGTTTATAATGACTATTTCGACAAATACGACGCAAAATAGGCATTTACTACCTGAAATAGTGTCCCATACTTGTTAAGCTTTGTATTAATAAGGTATATGCTATTAGTATAGTATATAGTATATACTATACTTTTGAATGAATTTCACTTTATGTACAGCACTACTGTACAGTCAAATCTTTATATTTATATAGGACTGTTTTATGTAGATATATGTACTTTAGCATATTATACTGTATGAAGAATGGTGTAGGTTAGAGAACATTTATTATTGAAACATTTTCATGATATTGTGGGATAACAGCTTGGATCAAATATGTTCTCTTGGTATAACAAGATACTATACTATACATTATTATTATTATTATTATTATTATTATTATTATTATTATTATTATTATTATTATTAGTATAATGGTTTCTAATATTCTAATATTTTTTGCATTGATTACAATTTAGAGTAATCAAATGTTTAGGAAATACAGAAAAGTTAGAGTGTGTGCACTCATTTTTAACTGATTCACATGATTTCCCCAATGGACTGATTTTCTTGAGCCAATCAGATCATGGGAACTAAATCCCCAATCTGATTGGCTGTAGTAGACCATGTGACAGAGGTTTGGGGGGGGAAAGGATGTGACGTCATGCAAAGGGAGTCACATGGTACTTGAGCCAATCAGATCGTGGGAACTAAATCCCCAAGCTGATTGGCTCAAGTACCATCTGACTCCCTTTGCATGACGTCACATCCTTTCTCCCCCAAACTTCTGTCACATGGTCTACTACAGCCAATCAGATTGGGTATTTAGTTCCTACGATCTGATTGCTTAAGTACCATGTGACGGTGGCCATCTTGCTTTTGATGACATCATCTTAAAGGGAATTGAAGCTCAACCATTCTGATTGGCTGGCTTCATTTCCTGTATATGACTTCATAAAAAAAAACACAAAAAGGAGGACCTCCTGAAGGAAGAAGAGGACAAGGGTGTGCTGGATGAAGAGACAGAAGACCTGAGAAAACTCCCGAAGACCCCAGAAGACACCCGAAGAGTGACGGTATGAATTACAAATTTAAAGAAAGAAGAAAAAGACTTGGATTTTTTTTGTTTACCTGTTTCCTGTGCGTGGATTAGTTCGTGAGTATGCGGTGTCCCCGGGATTCAGTGGGTGAGGTCATCTAAAGGTAAATAAACACAATAAATGTATGTTATTTTACTTTCACAGGTTTTAAAAAAATGTTTAATGTGATAGATTATTTGTAAAGGCAAAGTTATTGCCTCTGTATTTATGTAGTCCCCATGGCTATACATACATACATACATACATGGACAATATATGGTTGTTATGTATTTTTATTTTTAATGTCAGTGAATAGTTTTGAATCCATATACATATGGATATATATTTATATATATATATAAACAGAAAAATGACTGCGCTCGACAGGTACTCAGGATCTAAATGTAGTAGTATTAATAAACAATCTTGATTAGCATATATGATCGACTATACATAAATTGATAGTAATTCAATAGCTAAATTTATACTGGTACTCTCTATACAAGCTATAATAAATGGGTGTGATGGTGGACCAAATTAAATTAAAACTAAAATGCTTAAAACCCGAAATCACTGTTGGAAATATATATAAAAATATGATATTATTGTGTAATGCTAAATAGACTCAAAAAAATATATATGTGAATAAATGGTATAAAAATGAAAATGAAAAATAAAAATAAATATAAAAGCAAAAATGAAAAAAAAAAAAAAAAGGGCTCAAAAATAGGATCTGGCAGCTCTCCACAAGGACCAACGACCTCCCCAGAATCTGCGAACAACAAGAAAAGAAAGCGCCCGATCCTAGTGCAACATGAAAAAATACACTTTTAATAAAAAGATTAGGTCCAACAAAAATGCACTCACAAACAAACAATAAATAAAAGCATGTAATGAGTATACTCATTCGCCTCCACGTGCTGCTCTGGCTCCCTT
The DNA here is from genome assembly GCF_040206685.1 of Ascaphus truei. Classification (NCBI taxonomy): domain Eukaryota; kingdom Metazoa; phylum Chordata; class Amphibia; order Anura; family Ascaphidae; genus Ascaphus; species Ascaphus truei. Next base: position 250,689,141 of record NC_134484.1, on the reverse strand, counting down.
GGTGTGCTGCTCTCCCTTGGATGAGGTGTCAGCTTCTCCGGCAATCTCCACTGGGTGCAGGAACTGCAAATGCCTCTGGAACCCTGACTCGGAAGTTCAACAGGTCACGCGGCCGGACCGGATGCCAGAATGGTGGGTATGTATCCCCGAGGTTCGGTATAAACCGGTAAGCTGCTATATCCTAAATTGTCCACATATGTAGGATGCCCGGTACCTGTACCTCCGCTGGTACACCGCTTCTCCTTGAAGATGGAGCCTCGGCCTTTCCCGCAATCGTCTGGTAGGGTTCACAACTGGGGCTCTGATCCGGAAATACAAACGCCTCCTCTGGGCGAACCGGATACAGAATAACGTGTATGTGACCCCGCTGTTGGAATAATTAACCCGGCACAGTCCCAAAAGTCCTGACAAAGTCTAGGCAATGGAAAAAAGTGGCAAAAAGGCTGCGAACAAGTATATGAATAAAATCTGGTATGAATACCAATAAAAAATCCTCCCTACGCGTTTCTTCACTCTTAGGGTGATTTCATCAGGGGATGTATGACAGAAGTGCGTCATGCTATTTATACATATGTGAGTCAATCAATTAATTAAATGCATCTAATGCTACACATGATTGTAATTAATTGCTATTTGCAAAACGAAGGCAGCAATATATTTTATCTACAGAATTAAACCATTTAATGTTCATAATTGTTTTAAACTAATTGTAGATGTTGTATTGAATCTCAAATGACATAAATGATGGTTTTTAACCATGTCTGTTTAAATTGATATACATATTGTGTATAATATATTTATTTAGTGTTAAATTACCCTACTTAAATTATTTCCCATGTATTTTTAATTTACTGGTGGTACTGGAATATTGGTTAATCTTTTTCTTATTCATTCAGACTTGGATAAACATCAATTACTATTGAACACTAATGTGAATTAATGGTTGGAGGATAGATGACAAAGGTGACCACCAATATATACCATCAATATATGTTGGTCTATAATAAATGGATAAATTTGTTAGATCCATAATGTCTATTAGATGGTTGCACATACCCAAACATGGGCTATATAGATCTATCAATGTGAATGTGTTTTGACATAATTGGTAAGAAACAAAGGATTTAAAGGGGAAGAAAGGCTTGTACATATTGTTAATAATCAACCTTAGGATATATTCAGGGATTATATATTAGGATAAATGTGTCACTATTTTTACAAACAGAAGAAATATATATTATGTAGTGTATAGTTGTTTTTAGTGAATGTCACTAAGAATATAGGAAAGAAATGAAGACATTAGTTCGCTTTAACTTTGTATTCCAAAGCCAACTTGTAAACCAAAATGAAAAGTAAATGTACCATCGGTCGATGTGTCAACCACTGGACAAGGTATTTATTGTGATCTAACTATAGTGAATTTATATATTTATCAATAGTGATGTTAAATATTTATTTGTTAAGTCTACTGGTGATGTGTAATAAAAGTGTAATTTTGTGCCGAAATATAATTTATTACGCAATATTGTGAAAATGAATATATAATATAATAAATACAAATATATAAATATTTGAACGTGAATTGGATTCTAATTTAAATTAATTTAGAACTTACACAGTGAATATTATGTTGGACTATGTGTGATGTGTTATGTGTATAATGTGAATTTTATTTATTTTTGTTTTTAAAAAAATTTTTTTTTTAATTTTTGATAAAGTGCTATATGATATGTGTACAATAGAATTATTTGTAATTGTGAATGTGCAATTTGAAAAGAAAGAAACAGATACAGACTTAGGAGAACACCACTTTGAACAGATATAGAGGGAACAAGCCAAGCATGTTCTAACCAAACCTCTATATTGGAACTTTTAGAAGTGCTATTATATGACCATACTAATATCTATGCAGTCATTTAAACCGAAAGGACTTAGAGTATTTAAAACATAGATCCAATAGGTTTCACGTAGGTTTAGGCTTTTGTGCCTGTCTCCACTCAATAAGGTAGAATTTATATGTTCTATGCCCATTACTTTGAGTGTCTTTGGATCTTGATTATGTTTTAGTTGGTAGTGTCGTGACAGACTATGAGTTTGTAGCCCATGTATGATATTCCTACTGTGCTCCAGGAACCTGGTGCTTAACGCTCTAGCCGTCCGGCCAATGTATTGTAGCCCACATGGGCATGTGATGGCATAAACTACAAAGCTGGTTAAACAATTTATATTACCCTGTACCGAGTGGATAAGCCCATTTGAAGCTGATGTAATGGAGTTCGATGCCTCCAGATGTTTGCAAGGGATGCATCTGCTACGTTTACACTGGAAATTACCGTCTGAATGATTACTTTTGTCACAGGCAGTTTCTATGCTTTTTAGTCTACTGGGTGCTAGAATGGATTTAATGTTTCTAGCTTTTTTGAAAACCACTGGTGTCTTCATGGGAAGCTGATTTCCAATTATGGGATCATTTCTCAATATACTCCAATGAGAGTTTAAAATAGATTTTATTTTAGAAAAAGAATTATTATATTGAGTAATGAATGATGGTACCTCAAATTGGTGTTCCCTTTTTTTTTCAACTCTCGTATTGATCTCAATTTTTGCTTTACTTTTATCCAGTAGTGAATTTCTTTCTATTGTTCCTACCTGTCTAAACGTGTTATTAATGATGTCCTTATCATATCCTTTATTGATGAATTTGTTGGCTAGGATATCCCCCTGGGCCAGGTAGTCCGAGTCCAGTGAACAATTTCTCCGGACCCTTAAAAACTGGCCCCGCGGGATATTCTCCAGCCATTTACCATAATGGTTACTGTTGTTATGTATATATCCATTCGCTGCCACTTTTAAAAAAAATGTTTTTGTGATGATTTTATTCTCACTATTCACACTGAGCTCCAAATCTAGGAATGTGATGGTGGTGTTATTTGTTTCAGATGTAAATTTTAGAACCATGTTGTTATCATTAAATGTGGAAAAGATGTCCAATAATTCATGTTCTGCACCGTCCCACACGAATAGCAGGTCATCTATGAAACGGCCATAGAACACGAGTCCAGCCCCCAGTCTCGCATTCCCCCACACATGGATGCTCTCCCACAGCCCCATGTATAGGTTTGCGTAACTGGGGGCAAACTTCGTGCCCATGGCCGTTCCACAGATCTGCAGATAGTATAGATCTTCAAATAAAAAATAATTATGTTCTAAAATAAATCTAATAACTTTCAGGATGAACTCTCTTTGTATGTAATCTAACTTGGTATCTGTCTCTAATATTTCATTAATTGCCTCTATACCTTTATCATGATTAATACATGTATATAAAGAGGCCACGTCAGACATGGCCCATATATACGTAGACTTCCAGGGAATATGTGAAATTAAGTCGATGACGTGTAACGTGTCCCTAATATGGGACCTCAAATTTGCCACAATAGGTTGTAAGTAATAATCTACATACTGGGACACGCTAGACGTCATCGACTCGACCCCCGAAACTATGGGTCTTCCTGGAGGTGTATTTATGTCTTTATGTATTTTCGGTATGTGGTAAAATACCGGTGTTCTTGGATGGAGTTTATAGAGAAATTCAAATTCTGATTTACTAATTATAATCTGCATTTGTGCATCCAACAGTAAAGGTTTTAACTGTGATTGATATTCAATCAGAGGGTCTCCATCCAGTGTGACATAATGGGTCTCATCATCTAATTGGCGATATGCTTCCATTATATAAGTCTCCCTATTTTGCAGAACCACTCCACCACCTTTGTCCGCTTGTCTTATAACTATACTTTTGGTTTGGCTCATTTCATCTAGAGCTCTTTGTTCGTTTGGGTGGAGATTTTTCCTTTTTAAGGTTGATGTTTCTTCACACATTTTCTCAAAATCTCGTAGGACTAGAGTGTAGAATGTATCTATAAATCCACCTTTGGACAAGTAGGGAAAGAATGTGGATCTTGGGACAAACGGGGAATGTACAATGGTAGGTTCAATATTTGCCAAGGGTTCATCACTTAAAGTAACCAACATATCTATTGGATTCTGTGTAGAATGTTGTGTAAAAATATCAAGGTTTGGAGCTATTGTTTTACTATTGGAATCCACAATACAATTAGTTTCAATTGGCAACCATATATTCAGATTTTGTTCTTGTGTGTTAAATAGCACTTCCTTTTCCTTGCTTTTAATGGCAAAGTGTCTCATAAGGGTGATCTTTCTTATATATCTATTCAAATCGACGAACAGATTAAATTTATTTGGTGTGCTGCTAGGTGCAAATGAGAGACCCTTAGCCAGTAGTGATACATGATGAGCCGATAGTACAAAACTAGACAAATTGAAAATACCGTGACTCTCTGGCGTCAAAAGTCTCAGTTTGCTTGTCTCCTTTCTTTGCTGCTGTTTCCCTCCCCTTCCTCGGTGTCTCGTTTTCTGCGTGGTGTTGTTGATGGTGTTGTTTGATTCCATAGAGGGTAGATTTTCTCCTTTTTCTCCTGAGCCTCGTGTTGGCTCACCATCTCTAAAAAAGAGTCAGTATGAGAAACAGTTTTCTTATCTTTACTATAGGAAGGTTTGGCTCCATCTTTTTTCTGTGTTTTAGATGTAGTACCACTATTAGATTTTTTTATCTAGAATGTTAGTTTCTAAACTTTCTTGTGATGTAAGATGGATATTGTAAGAAGGCAGTGGATATATTAGAGAGTATCCCCTCTCTGTGAAGTTGGCTGCATACTCCTGGGCGTCTCCGTTGGTGTGTGCATGCCAGCCGGCGTGTGAGCAGATGGTTTCCCACAGCACACTGGAAGGGACGCGCAGCTACTCCAGGTCTACAGCAGCAGATTCAACACAACGTCACGAGCACAAGCCACCAGCTCTCTGTACTACAGCAACGCTGATTCGTTCTTGTTGTGGGGGAGATTTGCCAAATGCAGTGAAGCAGAAGTGCAATATATGCCACCCTACGCGTTTCGAAAGCTAACTGCTTTCTTCCTCAGGGGTATAAGATATTAAAAGTCCATTGATGGTCCCTTAAATAGAGCGTTCACAATTAAATGAATTACTTTCACCTGCAGACTTATGCGCAATGAAGCAATTGAGTCAATTCTTAGTCAATGTTGTGTGTTTCAGACACATGCGCAATAGAATAGTCTATAACAATGTTTATTTGTGCCGCTGCGGTTTGAAGACTCAGCTGAATACAGACAAAACATACAATACAAAACAACATAGTGTATAGTGAAAAACCTGAAGGTTAAATGTTTAAATTTATTAAGATGTGACCACTTATAGTGGTATATAACAATGAGAACTTATATTAACTATGATATAAATGTGTAGTGAATATATCAATGTGATTGTGTTAGGTCAATAAAATACTAAGTGTACTAACAATCTTTGTGACGTGTGGATTATGTTGGGGTAATTGGTGTACTATAAGTAGGTAACTAAAGATTTGATGTGATTATAAAACTTATATTAAACAATTGCAACAGGCATAGGAGTTAGAAACCCAAATGGACAAATTGCAGGGAATAGCAGAAATGGATTCTAGATAAACTGTGTCTAATGATACAGTGCAGGGTTATCCTACCAAAAAAGCTTTAAGATCAAAATCCACGTTTAGTCCTAATGGGGATAAGGTTTGTAGTTCGTATATCCAAAAGGATTCTCTCCTCCCCAGTAAGCTCACAGCGTTTCCTCCTCTCCAATGTGGAGTGATACTTTCTATTGCAATACATTCTAGACCTTTGGGATCCGGACTGTGCACTTGAAGAAAATGATTTGACACACTATGTGTAGTTAAACCAATTTTGATATTATATGTATGTTCAAAAAAGCGTCTTTTGACACATCTGGTGGTCATACCCACATACTGCAGACCACATGGACATTCAAGCAAATAAATAACAAAAGAACTATTACATGTAATGTTAACAATCTAAAGTTCACTTTTGTCATTAGTCCCACTAAAATAGAATACCTAGATTTGGAGATAACGATTGTAGATAATTGTATTCACACTAGTACATATTTCAAACCTGTACAATCTAACAATTACCTTCATGCACAAAGTCATCATAACCCTACATGGGTTAAAAATATACCAAAGGGTCAATTTATTCGTTTAAAAAGATACAGTTCGCATGTAGACACATTTATCACCCAAGCAGAGGATCTGAAAAACAAATTCATAGAAAGGAAATATTCCTCTCGGGATCTAGACCAAGCAATCACTGAGGTTGCAGCGATGGACAGAACCAATCTTTTGCAATATAAAAATACGAATAAAACATCCAATTTGGCATTCATCACCCAGTACAACCAAATGGCACCTAATATACGCAAAATCTTTAAAAAACACTGGCCAATATTAAAAAAAGATAAAGAACTAGAAGGTATACTGCCAGAGAACCCTCAAATTATATTTACTAAAGCTCCTAATATAGGACAAAGATTAGCACCAAGCTGTCCATCGCTGCAGCCTGCTTGTCACAAGGCACCGTCCCGTGGGGGATATTACACTTGCAATAGATGCACTGCTTGCAAATATAGTATTAAATCATCAGAATTCACATCTAATAACACCATAAAAAATGACAAAATAAAACAACATATTACATGTAATAGTTATTTTGTTATTTATTTGCTTGAATGTCCATGTGGTCAGCAGTATGTAGGTATGACCACCAGATGTGTCAAAAGACGCTTGTATGAACATACATATAATATCAAAATTGGTTTAACTACACATAGTGTGTCAAATCATTTTCTTCAAGTGCACAGTCAGGATCCCAAAGGTCTAAAATGTATTGCAATAGAAAGTATCACTCCACATTGGAGAGGAGGAAACGCTGTGAGCTTACTGGAGAGGAGAGAATCCTTTTGGATATACGAACTAAAAACCTTATCCCCATTAGGACTAAACGTGGATTTTGATCTTAAAGCTTTTTTGGTAGGATAACCCTGCACTGTATCATTAGAAACAGTTTATCTAGAATCCATTTCTGCTATTCCCTGCAATTTGTCCATTTGGGTGTCTAACTCCTATGCCTGTTGCAATTGTTTGATATAAGTTTTATAATCACATCAAATCTTCAGTTACCTACTTATAGTACACCAATTCACCCAACATAATCCACACGTCACAAAGATTGTTAGTACACTTAGTATTTTATTGACCTAACACAATCACATTGATATATTCACTACACATTTATATTATAGTTAATATAAGTTCTCATTGTTATATACCACTATAAGTGGTCACATCTTAATAAATTTAAACATTTAACCTGCAGGGTTTTCACTATACACTATGTTGTTTTGTATTGTATGTTTTGTCTGTATTCAGCTGAGTCTTCAAACCGCAGCGGCACAAAAAAACATTGTTATAGACTATTCTATTGCGCATGTGTCTAAAACACACAACATTGACTAAGAATTGACTCAATTGCTTCATTGCACATGTGCATAAGTCTGCAGGTGAAAAGAATTCATTTAATTGTGGACGCACTATTTAAGGGACCATCAATGGACTTTTAATATCTTATACCCCTGAGGAAGAAAGCAGTTAGCTTTCGAAACGTGTAGGGTGGCATATATTGCACTTCTGCTTCACTGCGTTCGGCGAATCTCCCCCACGACAAGAACGAATCAGCATTGCTGTAGTACAGAGAGCTGGTGGCTTGTGCTCGTGACGTTGTGTTGAATCTGCTGCTGCAGACCTGGAGTAGCTGCGCGTCCCTTCCAGTGTGCTGTGGGAAACCATCGGCTCACACGCCGGCTGGCGTGCACACACCAACGGAGACGCCCAGGAGTATGCAGCCAACTTCACCGAGAGGGGATACTCTCTAATATATCCACTGCCTGCTTACAATATCCATCTGGTGAGTGGGCACTACATCATTATCCACCGGTGTTGCAGTGTGCTTATACAATCATTTGTGTCCAATTGTTTTTATGTCTATGTATGCTTATGAATTTTGTTATTAAATGTTTTTATCTTTAATATTTTAATATTTTCACCTATTTGATCTCTCAGCTGTATGTTGTCTTTAGTGTTGTTTGTCCCTTTATACAACAGTATTACGCTATGTATTGTGCTTTCTTCTTTTTAAGCACACCCTGAGGAGTCATTTCCTGATCGTCCAACAGGCTTGGTTTCTATATCCTTTTTTTACTGTTATTGTTTGAATAGGCGCCTATAGATACATATTTTCTTCCATATTCTTGCTCTGACCAGGGGGTCAGTTTGTTGTATCACCAGGCAGCCCCTTATGTGTGAACCTTGGTCCACACCTTAGGTGTTTTAAACATTATATTACTATCTTTGTCAGTAGTTAGCGCTACCTGTTTTGTTGTTTAATCTCTGCAGATATGCAACACCGATAAAATCTGGTAAGAATGTCCATACCAACCATGTATATCGTATTGAATCATTTATGACCTGCAATACGAACTTTGTTATTTATTTGTTGAGGTGTGCTTGTGGGAGTGGCTATATAGGTAGGACGATCAGAGCACTTAAAGTTAGAATCAGTGAACATATTCGTAGTATCAAAAATTGTGATGATCGGTTTCCTGTAGCTCGTCACTTCACCACATGCCCTTTAGGATCACTCACTACATTCTCCTACAGTGCTATAGAATATATACACATACATCCTAGGGGAGGAGATAGGGAAGCCTTACTGAATTGTAGGGAGATGTTCTGGATTTATGCCCTTGGGACATTAGCACCCAGGGGCATAAATCAGGATTGGGAACTAAAGCACTTTCTGAAATAGTGTCCCATTCCAATGTACATGATTATTCATTAGATATTTGTATTACAGAATATCTCTCTTAAACATCATAATTAAATGCATACTGATGAGTATATGTATGCATATATTATATTCCTTATGTTTGGGATATTTATAAATGGGTTATTAACCACTAAATTGTTCACACTAACCACTCTCTCCAGTGATATCAATATGCATTGTAACTATCATTTGTATTCTCTATCTGGTATGCATTCCCACCTGTATCTATCCGTTAATATGATACAGTTGTAATAGATAGATATACTGTACATAGGATAGCATTATCTATTATAGTTTGATTCTTTAAGTATACTTATGTGACTCTTTAGATATATACCCTTTGAAATAAGTTGCATCTATCTTTGTACTTTTCTTCTTGTTCTTCACCTATTCCAGACTATGATTCGCAGATTTATTTTTATCTGTTTTTAATATCTTATTGGTTTCCCTGATTGTTTTTGTGTTTTTATTATTTTTCAATGTTTTGTCCCTTAGTCAGTCTCCTCTCCCCCCCCCCCCCTTTCGGACTCCCCGCTCCTTTGAGACGCACTCATTAGGTAAAGAGATTTGATCGGAGGAAGAGCCAAAGTATCTTTGTCTTTGCAATGTGTTTTCAACTATAATTTATACAGCGTAATCTCCTCTTGTGGGCGGGGGGATGCTCGCGAGACTGCAAGGTCTGCGCGTCACTCCTCTTTCACTCGAGACGCACCTACTGAACTCAGTGTTTCTATTGGAGGAGAACCTGACCAATGACATTGATTCTCGGCTGTTTCGCGCCAAATTGACGTAGCGTCATGAATTATGTGGGCGGCGAGCCGTCTATAAGACTGTTAGGGGGAGATGACGCGAATCATCTCTTTGATAAAGGACATTTTTCTGCCCGAAACGCGTCAGAGTGTTTGTCCCCGTTACCATGCTTTTCAATAAATAATATTTTTAACCCACACCTTGCTGGTCCTTTCTTTTCATGCTGTGCTCCGCTGCAATCCCAGGATTTTCTCTCTATGTATATATATATATTGTAGGCTTAGAGGATAAATAGCTTATGTCTAAATGGGAAACCATTCTTAATAAGTGTAACATGGATTTAATTAGGATAATGATAAAAGCTACCAAATAAAACATTGCAACTATACAGGAACAACTATAGACCCTTTCAGCCACTGTTAATCTTCTGTCTGAGGAATGGACTGCTATTAAAGGAAAACATATGCAATATATCAAGCACTCAAAAACTCAACTAACAGAAAAGAAGAAAAATAAATTATTTAAAGTCCCACATGAATATGCAACTGGCAGTATGTACAATTGGAAATCCCTGAGACAAAATCATAATAAATATAATACAGATACTGATTTTTCCCCAGACACAGATAAAGATATCAGGAGTGCCATTTCCAGAGGTTTAAGTAGGCAGTTCTGGAATGAGAGATGGGGTCTAGCTTATGCTTGCTCTTTTCATTCTTTTAGATAGGCTGCCTATGTGTTCCGACAGGGAAGAATCTTGAGATGACATGGAGGTACACAGTATGGAGATCATACCGTATTCTCAGAGAGAAGCAGAAGTGGAGAAACAACCAGGGACAAGGTATCTTAAGTCCACTAGGTCCAATCAGATTATATAACAGATTCCGAATATTAAAGACCATATGCAGGACAGGACACTTATTTATAGAAAAAAGTTATTTCTCCTTTACAGTACATGTTTTGTGTTATAGAAAGATTTTTCATTTGTGCATAAATGTTTGGATAATCATAGTTATACTGTATAGAAGATGAGGTTGAAAATTACATTTGTCCTTCAAGTTCAACTTACAGTATGTTAGATTTAGACGACAGATACTTAACCTATATTTGTATTTACAGTATATTGATACAAAGGAAGGCAAACAAAAAAAAAACAGTGAAACATTAATCCAATTATGTCTCATAAGGGGAAAAATGAATTTCTTTCTGACTCAAAATAATGGTAATCATTTTTCCTATGTTTACTTATTTGGCAAATCCCTGTATAACTTTTCTTTATAAAAACAAGTCCAACCTTTTTGAAGATATCTATTGTGTCTGCCATCACAGTTTCCATGGGTAATAATTCCACATTTTAACTGCCCTTACTGTAAAGAACCCTTTCCTTTGGGGGAAAGGAGATTTCACCAGCAACAATCGTAAAGGATGATTCTGTGTCATTTGTCCTTGGGATGAATAGTTCTTTTGAAAGCTCCTTGTATTGACCCGAATATATTTGTATATAGTGTCATGTCCCCTCTTAGATGCCTCTTTTCTAATGTAAACAAATCAAATTTAGCTAGCCTCTCTTTACAAGTCAGATTTTCCACCCCCTTTATTAATATTGACACTTTTTCTCATTCCATAATTTCTTTTTTTCCCCAGACAATTTTTATTTGTTCTTCAGTTATATTCAGGATGGGTTGGGGAGTACGGGGGGAAGAGGGGGCGGGGGTACAGAACAAAGGAGTTAAAAGGCGGAAGGGAAAAAACCCTCAACATAATTAGATTAACAATACAGAAATAATCATATTAATAATATTAACAGTAACAATATTATTTAGCAGTACTAATAACAAATATAGGGGAGATGGAAGGGGACGGCAAGAAACACGTGTTACTAATCCTAGCAATTTTGGAAATCCTGTATTGTTGCCATGTCCAAGTGGCACATTGTAAGTGGCAGGACAACTATAGTTTAAATGGAAGTTCAAAAGAAGTGAAGAAGAAGTGGACAACACCTATTGCCCCTGATTCCTGCATTTGAACAACGCTGGAAAGGAAGATATTAGCTATCCCAGACTGCACTTCCCAGAACTTAACTATTGCTGTGATGCTGACTTTACCATTTTTTTTTCTGTGGCCTCAGTTATTCTCAAATTAAACACTTCCTTCTACCAGGATCATTATGTCTCTAACTCTATTAATACATCTCCATCTCTCCTTTCTTCACCACTTCTGAGTGGACTCCTTTCTTACCTGCGCCCTCTGACACTGCATAGCTATATTGCCTGCACTAAATCACACCCCTACAAATCATCCTCACACATTCTCTTTCTATCCATGCTTCTCTTCCTTGCTTCTGGGGATATCTCTCCCAATCCTGGTCCCAGCCTTATTCCTACATGCTCTCGTCCTCGTCTGCCAAATGCAACCTCTACTCCTGGTGTTAACCCCTCCAACCTCATACCCATCCCCTGCCACCCTCCCTCTTTTCTCCCTTTCTCCTGTGCTCTTTTGAATGCACGCTCCCTTTCTAACAAGTTCCTCTCTGTGCATGACTTCTTTTTTTCTCACTTTCTGCTCCTATTTGCTGTAACTGAGACCTGGCTCACTCAGTCTGACTGCTCTGGAATCTGCCCTCTCTTATGGTGGCCTTTCTTTCTCCCACACTCCGTGTCCTGGAGGCAGGGGTGGAGGTGTGGGGCTCCTGCTCTCCTCTCTCTGCCATTACCTTACCCTTCCTATTCCTCCCTCTCTTTCTTTTCCCTCCTTTGAGACTCACACTGTCCAGATATTCTCTTCTCTCCCTGTCCACATGGCAGTCATCTCTCGCCCACATTCCTCTACTCATCCCCCTTCTGCCTTTCTCTCTCACTTTGAATCCTGGCTCTCTTTCTTTCTCTCCTTAGACTCCCCTGTTCTTCTCCTTGGGGACTTCAATTGCCACATTGGTGACCCCTCTCTCCCTTGGGCTTCCCACTTTCTCTCTCTAACCTCTTCTTTTGGCCTTCAACAGTGGACTGGAGCCAGCACCCACAAAGATGGCCACTACCTGGTTTTCACTAAAAACTTCTCTCTCTCCGATTTCTCTATTTCCCCCTTTCCTCTCTCTGACTATCACCTCATCCCATTCTCTCTATCTCGCTTCTCCCCTTCTCCAACTCCATCTACCCCCAGGTTCTGCAGAAACCTGTGCTATATTCACCTACCTGACTTTGAGTCCACTTTACGCTCCTCCCTCTCCTCTCTCAGCTCTGCTACAGACACTGACAACCTGGTCAGGAACTACAACTCTGCCTTATCCTCCTCTCTTGATCTACATGCCCCGCTTTCTCTCTGATGTCCTCGCCCTTCGAACCCCAGACCCTGGCTAAATTCCCACACGCGCATGCTGCGTTCCTCCACTCGTTCCTCTGAACGCCTCTGGAGGAAATCTCATATTCTCGCAGACTTCCTTCACTACATATTTATGCTATCCTGTCTCAACTCTGCCCTCTCGCAAGCTAAACAAGCCTACTTTTCATCACTAATCAAAACGCACAAGTTTAACCCACACCGACTCTTCTCTGTCTTTAATGCTCTACTCAAACCACCCTGAGCTGCCTCTTCTTCCTCCATCTCCGCTCAGGACTTTGCTGACTATTTTAAGGAAAAGGTGGAATCCATACGTCAGAACATCCCCTCTGTTTCTTCCTCCCATCCTACAACTCTTCCTAACTCTACTCCTGCCTTCCTTGACTCCTTTTCCACTGTCTCAGAGGAGGATGTGTCGCTGTTGATCGCCTCTTCTCCCTCTACCACTTGCCCTCTTGACCCCATTCCCTCCCATCTCCTAAAACCTCTTGCTCCTACTATAATCCCTACGCTTACACACATTTTTAATTCCTCCCTCTTCTGTGGTACCTTTCCCTCCTCCTTCAAACATGCAACAGTTATACTATTACTCAAAAACAGCAAGCTTGACCCTACCTGTCCTTCTAACTATCGACCTGTCTCCCTCCTGGCTTTTGCCTCTAAACTCCTTGAACATCTTGTATTCTCTCGCTTGCTTCATTTTCTCAACACCTATTCTCTCCTAGACCCACTACAATCTGGCTTCCGCACTGCTCACTCCACGGAAACAGCCCTTACTAAAATAACTGATGACCTCCATGCTCCCAAAGACGGAGGTCATTACACTCTGCTCATATTACTCGACCTCTCCGCAGCATTTGACACCCCGTGGACCACCCTCTTGTCCTTCACATTCTCCATGCTCTTGGTATTTGGAACAAAGCTCTATCCTGGATCCACTCTTACCTCTCCCATCATACTTTCAGTGTCTCTTCTGCTAACACCACCTCCTCCTCATATTGATCTCTCTGTGGGGGTACCCCTGGGCTATGTCCTGGGACCTCTTCTCTTTTCTCTGTACACACTCTAATAACATCTCGTGGGTTTAATTATCACCTCTATGCTGACGACACACAAATTTACTTTTCAACATCCGACCTTACACCTGCTGTACAAACAAAAGTTTCTGAATGTCTCTCTGCTATATCATCCTGGATGGCCCTCCGCCGCCTTAAACTCAACATGGCAAAAACAGAACCCCTCAAACTTCCACCCAAATCTGGCCCTACTACCTCCTTCCACCTTGCTTTTGGAAGTACGATCATTCACCCAGTAGCCCAAGCACGCTGCCTAGGGGTCACACTCAACTCCTCTCTCACATTCTCCTCTCACATTCAAAACGTTTCTAAAACCTGTTGTTTTTTCCTCAGCAATATCACTAAGATACGCCCATTCCTCTGTTGCTCGACTGCTAAAACTCTGACTCAGGCCCTCATTCTCTCCCATCTTGATTACTGTAACCTCCTGCTGTCCGGCCTTCCTGCCTCTCACCTGTCTCCCCTACAATCTATCCTAAACGCTGCTGCCAGAATCGCTCTGCTCTTTCCTAAATCTGTCTCCGCGTCTCCCCTCCTGAAATCCCTCTCCTGGCTTCCAATCAAATCCCGCACCTCACACTCAATTCTCCTCCTCACTTTTAAAGCTTTACACTCTTCTGCCCCGCCTTACATCTCAGCCCTAATTTCTCATTATGCACCATCCCGACTCCTGCGTTCTTCTCAAGGATGTCTTCTTTCTACCCCCTTTGTATCTAAAGCCCTCTCCCACCTTAAACCTTTTTCCCTGACTGCCCCTCACTTCTGGAATGCCCTACCCCTCAATACCCGACTAGCACCCTCTCTATCCACCTTTAAGACCCACCTTAAGACACACTTGCTTAAACAAGCATATGAATAGCACTGTGGATAATACTGGACACATGATACATAAAGCTTGGCCCCCTGCAGACGCACTTACCAGAACTCCCTCCTACTGTCTCTGTACATTCTCCCTACCAACCAATTAGACCGTAAGCTCCTCGGGGCAGGGACTCCTCTTCCTTAATGTTACTTTTATGTCTGAAGCACTTATTCCCATGATCTGTTATTTATCTTATCTGTTATTTATTTGATTACCACGTGTATAACTACTGTGAAGCGCTATGTACATTAATGGCGCTATATAAATAAAGACATACAATAGAATAAAATGTCTTCTAGAAAGGCCCGTATCGAAGGATTCCAGACCTTTTCAAATCTTTCCGTAGATTTGTTCATAAATGCAGTTAGTTTTTCCATTTCTAGAACATGTCTAACTTTTTCCTGAAAGATCCGATAGGATGGTACATTTGTCTGCTTCCATTGAAGTGCTATTGTACATATTGCTGCTGTCAGAAGACGTGCAATTAATTTGTTCGTAGCATATGATACATTTGGTATACTGTAGGTTTCCCCAAAATCATTATTACAGGATCCGTTGGTACAACAACACCAAGCGCTCTGGTGATTTTTCGCTTAATTTTTCTCCAGAATGGACCAGCCTTTTGAACATATGCTATAATGTACCTCTACATCCACAATTTCTCCAGCACAGAGACCTTGCTCCTTTATAAATATGTGCTAATGTGTCACGTGTTAAATACCATCTCATCAAAATCTCATATCTGTTTTCCTTCATTATAGTGCAAACAGACGATCTCTGTCCAGTCATCCCCAGAAATGTATTTTCCTATATCTCATATACGAGGGCTTTTCTTTCTTATCTATAGAACTCAGAACATAAATTATATTTGAAATCATACATTTCTGATGTGTTGTTTTGTGCACATCTCTTAAAATACAGTTGGGTGTGTATTGCCTGGTGGAAAACATTTTGAGATAATAAAATGCTTAATTTGTGTGTATCTGAAATATTCTGAAGATGGAATATTATATTTTTCTTGTATTTCTTCATATGTATATAATTTCCACTGAAACATAGCGTCTTTAATCCTGATTATACCTTTTGCGATCCAAATATTATTCATTCCTTGTATACATCCTGGGGGAATTCCTCATTCCTTCTTAATGGAGTCATGAGTGAGGGTTGTCCCCTTAACCCCTTTTTTTCTCCCATGTATCCCAAACATTCAAAGTGAACTTTATAACAGGGTGGTTATTTCCTTCTTTAGGTCTATGTTTTTTTGGGGTTCATCAACAATGAATCTATATTCTGCACAGGGATCTCACACTTCTATCTCCAGCCATTTAATCGCTCATGTGAGTCTATGCCATGCCGGTAAATTGCTTAATTGTGCTGCGGCATAATATTTGTTTTGTGATGGCAAGGCTAGACCACCATCTGTTTTTTTTTTAATGTACCAAGTACACTTATTTTTACTCATGGCTTCTTCTTTCCCCAGATAAATGTACACTTTTTGCTTTGCATATCACTCATAACTTTGGTTGGGACATTAATTGGAAGGCTATGGAATAGATAATGTAATTTAGGAATGGAATTCCTCTTTACTGATATTATTCTACCAATCCACGAAATCCAATATTTATTTTACTCCTGCAGATCTCTCTAAATTGAAAAAAAAAACAACAACTTGGATAGTTAGCTTTGTAGAATTCCAAATACCTATGGGTCAAATATACTCCCAGATATTTGACACCATCATCTTTCCATTTGAAATTAAAATGTAGTTTCCGTAGTTTTAGCATCCTTGTCTCCACCCAATGCTAGTGCTTCTGATTTTGTATTATTCAATTTTTCCCCAAATTATAAAATAAATGTTGACATCTCTTCAAATAGATTAGACATGGATGTCAATGTGAAATTATAAAGATATAATTATAAATAATGAAGTGGTAAAATATGCACGTACAGCAAGGACAAATCAGTTGGACAGGGCATGATTAGTTTATCTAACGAAACGCGTAGAATGGACTCTTGACAAGTATATTCCCCCTGCAAACTACTGTGGCTTATCTGGTTAGCCTTCAGCCTTGTATCTGAGTCAGCGCTGGTCGGCCGCTGTTATGGCGTGAGCCTGTGACGTCAGTGTGCTGCAAGTGGCACCGTGGAGCCGGAGCTCTAAATGTGGGTATCCCCCAGAGCCAGTAGTCTATTGGGGTAGCTGTGAATTGTTCCATGCATTGCTGTACCTGTACATGGACTGCCACATCAAAAGTCTTTTTTTCTTTCTATGTGATCAATATGGTGTTGAGCCATCAGTACTGATAAGCAGCAGACCATCTCTTCTTCGCTTTATAAGGTTAAAAATGATTTTTTCCTTTTTGGTGCACTTTTGTGGTTATATTACTGATGCTATAAGTTTAATTATATGTTAGCACTGGTCAAATTAACACATACACTTTTACAATTTGTGCGCAGTTTTTTTTCAATTTTTTTCTATTATTTTTTTATAGATGTCAGTGGTCTTCTGAGTGTTAGTAAAATATCAACTGCATCGAGAGCTATTTTATATTCTTTGGACTGTTTTACCAACCATTTAATATCTTTATTAATCCGAATTTTGATGCTACTGTAACTGCCCTAGACTTAGCACAAATAGCAAAGGGACAGTGGGCAACCCTGTCTTGTCCCATTATTTATATTGATCACTCCAGGGCAATTTTAAACGTGGCTTCCGGTTGATTATAAAGGGTCTTAATTCCATTTAATATATAACCTTTTATACCAAATTTCTCTAAAGTTATAAACATATATGACCAGTATACACGGTCGAATGCTTTTTCAGTGTTGAGTCAAATTAACAATGTGGACATTTTTTGATACATTTGCTAAATGGATGAGGTTTATCACACTTCTAATATTATCAGCTGCTTGTTTCCCCAAAATAAATCCCATTTGGTCTGGGTTCATTATTCTAGGGAGCAGTTTATTTAGCCTAGTTGCAATAATCTTACTATAAATTTTAATATCAGTATTGATTAATGAAATGGGTCGATAATTACTACAATAGTTATGATCTCTGCTCAGTTTTGGAATCTTGCTAACCGTGTTTTAAATATTTTATAATAGCTGTTAGAGCAGTGGGTCCCAAACTTTTTCGGTTCAAGGCTCCCCAAGGCAATCAGGATTTTTTCAAGGCTCCCCAAGGCAATCAGGATTTTTTCAAGGCTCCCCAAAGCGATCAGGATTTTTCCGCGGTGCCCAAAGTAAAAACAAAGGTGTATATACATACCTAACAGTTGCAGTGCGCAGTTGGTGTCTCTCTCACACACTCTCACAAATTCTCACATACTCACACACTCTCTCACACACTCTCTCTCTCTCCCACACCCTCTCTCTCTCTCACACCCTCTCTCTCTCTCACACCCTCTCTCTCTCTCACACCCTCTCTCTCGCTCTCTCTATCACACCCTCTCTATCTCTCTCACACCCTCTCTCTCTCTCTCATACCCACTCTCTCTCTCTCACACCCACTCTCTCTCTCTCTCTGACCACCCTCTCTCTCTGACCTGACTCTCTCTCTCTGACCTCTCTCTCTCTCTGACCTCACTCTCTCTCTTTCTGACCTCACTCTCTCTCTGACCTCACTCTCTCTCTCTAACCTCACTCTCTCTTTGACCTCACTCTCTCTCTCTCTCTGACCTCACTCTCTCTCTCTGACCTCACTCTCTCTCTCTGATCTCACTCTCTCTCTCTGACCTCACTCTCTCTCTCTGACCTCACTCTCTCTCTCTGACCTCACTCTCTCTCTCTGACTTCACTCTCTCACTTTCTGACCTCACTCTCTCTCTCTTTCTGACCTCACTCTCTCTCTCTGACCTCACTCTCTCTCTGACCTCACTCTCTCTCTGACCTCACTCTCTCTCTCTCTCTCTGACCTCACTCTCTCTCTCTCTCTGACCTCACTCTCTCTCTCTCTCTGACCTCACTCTCTCTCTCTGACCTCACTCTCTCTCTCTCTCTGACCTCACTCTCTCTCTCTCTCTCTGACCTCACTCTCTCTCTCTGACCTCACTCTCTCTCTCCCTCTGTCCTCACTCTCTCTCTCTGACCTCACTCTCTCTCTCTGACCTCACTCTCTCTCTCTCTGACCTCACTCTCTCTCTCTGACATCACTCTCTCTCTCTCTGACCTCACTCTCTCTCTCTGACCTCTCTCTCTCTCAGACAGACACTCATTCTCTCTTTCTCTCTCTTTCTCTCTCTTTCTCTCTCTCTCTCTCTCTCTCTCTCTCTCTCTCTCTCTCAGACAGACACTCTCTCTCTCTCTCAGACAGGCACTCACTTTCTTTCTCTCTCTCAGACACTCACTCTCTCTCTCAGACACTCTCACTCTCTCAGACAGACACTCTCACTCTCTCAGACACTCTCACTCTCTCAGACACTCTCACTCTCTCAGACACTCTCACTCTCTCAGACAGGCACTCACTTTCTCTCTCTCTCTCAGACACTCACTCTCTCTCTCAGACACTCTCACTCTCTCAGACAGACACTCTCACTCTCTCAGACACTCTCACTCTCTCAGACACTCTCACTCTCTCAGACACTCTCACTCTCTCAGACAGACACTCTCACTCTCTCAGGCGCTCTCGCTCTCTCAGGCGCTCTCGCTCTCTCAGGCGCTCTCCCTCTCTCAGGCTCTCTCGCTCTCTCAGGCGCTCTCGCTCTCTCAGGCACTCTCGCTCTCTCAGGGACTCTCGCTCTCTCAGGCACTCTCAGACACTCTCACTCTCTCAAACTCTCTCACTCTCAGACTCTCTCACTCAGACTCTCTTACTCTCAGACTCTCTCACTCTCAGACTCTCTCAGACACTCTCACTCTGACACTCTCACTCTCTCAGACACTCTCATTCTCTCAGACACTCTTACTCTCTCAGACACTCTTACTCTCTCAGACACTCTCACTCTCTCAGACACTCTCACTCTCTCAGACACTCAGTCTGAAAGAGTGAGAGTGTCTGAGAGAGTGAGTGTCTGAGAGAGTGAGAGTGTCTGAGAGAGTAAGAGTGTCTGAGAGAGTAAGAGTGTCTGAGAGAATGAGAGTGTCTGAGAGAGTGAGAGTGTCAGAGTGAGAGTGTCTGTGAGAGTCTGAGAGTGTCTGAGAGAGTCTGAAAGAGTGAGAGTGTCTGAGAGAGTCTCTCAGACACTCTCACTCTCAGACACTCACAGACACTCTCACACTCTGACACTCTCACTCTCTCAGACACTCACTCTCTCAGACACTCTCACTCTCTCAGACACACTCTCTCAGACACTCTCACTCTCTCAGACAGGGAGGGAGGAAAGGCAGGAGATCCGTGCAGGCAGCTCCCTGCACACACACACACACACACACAAAACTAAACACACACACACAAATAAATACACACACACAAATAAATACACACACACACACAAATAAATACAAATACACACACACACACAAATAAATACACACACACACACAAATACACACACACAAAAATAAATACACACACGCACAAATAAATACACACACAAATAAATACACACACACACACACACACACACACACGCACGCACGCACACACGCACACACAAATAAATACACACACAAATAAATACACACACACACAAATAAATACTCACACAAATAAATACACACACACACAAATAAATACACACACACACACACACAAATAAATACACACACACACACACACAAATAAATACACACACACACACAAATAAATACACACACACACAAATAAATACACACACACACACAAATACACACACACACACCCACACACACAAATAAATACACACACACACAAATAAATACACACCCACACACACAAATAAATACACACACACACACACACAAATAAATACACACAAATAAATACACACACACACCACACAAATACACACACACACACACACACACACACACACACACACACACACACACACACACACACACACACACACACACACACACACACACACACACACACATAAATAAATACACACACACACACACACACAAATAAATACAAATACACACACACAAATAAATACACACACACAAATAAATACACACACACAAATAAATACACACACACAAAAATAAATACACACACACACACACACAAATAAATACACACACACACATAAATACACACACACACACACACACACAAATAAATACACACACAAATAAATACACACACAAATAAATACACACACACACACACACACAAATAAATACACACACACACATAAACCTGCGCCTCAATGAAATAAATGTCTGACCGAAAATAGTCCAAGTAAAAGAGCTGGGATGAGTTCCAAGGAAGTATCTTCAATGTAGTCTCAAACAAACAAACAAACATAAAAGACGACAACATGGAAAAAAAAGAGAAAAAAATCATAGTGCAACTAAAAACAAATAATCACTGATAAAGTATGCAAAATAAGACAACAGTTTAATACAATGAATAAAAATATATAAAAAAAACAACAACAAACACTTGATTATTGGGCAAGAGACACTTATAAAGTAATGGCATCCAGTGGGGCTAAAATTAAAACCCTACTTACAGCAAGGCTGATATAGGTAAGCCTGTAGCACAAAGTCACTTTAGCACTACAAAGCCTGCGAGGAAGATGGCACAGCTGTACCTCACGAAGCTCAGTATTTATATAGTTGCTTAATTGTCACTATTTTGATTTATTGCATTAGCGCTGTTCCCACTGCCCTTCCCCTTTACACACACACACACACACACACACACACACACACACACACACACACACACACACACACACACACACACACACACACACACACACACACACACACACACACACACACACACACACACACACACACACACAAATAAATATACACACACACACATAAATACACACACACAGAAATAAATACACACACACACACACACAAATAAATACACACACACAAATAAATACACACACACAAATAAATACACACACACACAAATAAATACACACACACACACACACAAATAAATACATACACACACAAATAAATGCACACACACACAAATAAATACACACACCACACAAATACACACACACAAATAAATAAATACACACACACACACACACACACAAATAAATACACACACACACACAAATAAATACACACACACACACACACACACACACACACACATAAATACACACACACACACACACAAATACACACACACATAAATACACACACACACAGATACACACATTGGAGAGCAGTGGAAAGCAGAGGCAGCGACGGATGTGAGTGACTGGGAGAGGGGAGGAGGCAGGAGATCCGTGCAGGCAGCACCCTGCACCCTGCACACAGTCACTGGGCAGGCAAATGTTCAACTCTCCCCCCTCCCTTCTCCTATCACCCCCGCTTCTCCTATCACCCCCCTTCTCCTATCACCCCCCTTCTCCTATCACCCCCCTTCTCCTATCACCCCTCCCCTTCTCCTATCACCCCCCCTACCTTCTCCTATCACCCGGGGCAGAAGGGGACGGGATACCGCGCAGACAGAGAAGCCAGGAGCAGGAAGGCAAACACACACTCACCGTGTGCTCTGTACAAAGCAGAAGCCCCGCCCCCGGCTTCCTCTCTGCCTGCAGCCAATCCCCTGTGGCCCGGCCGGCATGCATCAAGGAGTGATGGTGGGGAGTGATGATTGGAGGGATGGTGGGGAGGATAATCGCGGCGCCCCTCTAGGCAAGCCACGGCGCACCAGGGCGCACAGATTGGGAACCACTGTGTTAGAGAGTCCACTAGGACCTGGAGTTTTTGAATTTCTTTGATCAGCAATGGTAACTGACAGGAATGTTGATATGTTTCTCATTGTTGTATTGTATTGTATTGTATGTCTTTATTTATATTGCGCCGTGAATATACATAGCGCTTCACAGTAGTAATACATGTTGTAATCATATAAATACCAAATAATATAAATAACAGGTCATGGGAATAAGTGCTTCAGACATGTTATTTAAATACATCTGGATTTTGTTTGTGTTTATTTTGTAAATTGGGCAACAAAGAATAATATGTTATAAATTCTTCTTCGACTATCTTTGGATTAAATGTGATATCGCCATCTCTCATTTTGATTGATTTAATAGTTAATTCAAATTTATACTTTTCTTAATTGTTGTGCCAATAGTCTATCTGCCATATAACGTTTTTGGTAAAACCATTGTTTGGTCCATTTTAGGGCTTTTTCTGCTTTATTAACTTGCAAAAGTCTCAAATCTCCTCTAATTTTAAGTTTTTTTTGATCATTTGTGTCTGATCGTTGAAAGAGCCATTTCGGGAGTGTCATTAATAAAAAAAAATATTTTAAGTGTGTGTTTATCTCGTCAACCACAGTGAGATCTCTCAGAAGCTTCCACATAGGTCTCACCATATTAGGGTTGAAATATTTAAATGTACAAGTTAGCAGTGCATGGTCGGACCAGGTAATTGTATTGATCTTTGTACCTTTTACTGCTGGAATTACTGAAAATTCAATTAAAAAATAATTGATTCTCGATAATACTAAATGTGTTGCCGGGTGAAATGTATAGTCTCTCTCTTTAAAGTGCTGTAATCTCCAAATGTCCCATAATGCTGTGACTTGTATGCATCTCACCAAATCTGTATTTTTTGAGTCTTTTGTGCTCAGAGATTTTATTTTGATTTATCTAATATTATATCATATACTGCATTGAAATCTCCTGCCATAATTATTTTTCCATCAGCAAATTTCGATAATCTAGCAAAAGTTGTGTCTTAAAATTTTGCCTGATTCTCATTTGGAGTGTAAATGTTAGGTAAGGTGATAGTTGTGTTACCGAGTTTGCCCTTGAGGAACAAAAAAATGACTTTCTTTGTCTGAGTCACTTTTCTCCAGAGCGAATGGTACCTACCTTCTCACCAATATGAAAGTGAAAAGGCTGGGGCGCCAACATGAAGTATCTAAATCAATGGAAAGGTGAAAAGGTTGTGAACTAACCTTGTGAAAATGTGATGACTTAGAGAAACTGATGATGTAGTTTTGAATAAATTCTTCCGTTTGACCGGACATTTGGTCATGGTACAGTGTTCATTCACCAGATGATTTTGTAATTCTTGCTTGATCTTCTTGATCTTTGTATTTGCTTCCTCTCTGTGACTTTGCCTGGGTCCAGATGGGTGCACGTGCAGGTCTGTTAGGTGAACCAGTTGTTTAGTTGTTTGTATTAGTCCAAAATTAATCAGCGCTCTTTCTCCCTCCTCTAGTGTCTTCACCACTAACGTTGATCCATTATGCTAAATTACTAGCTTGAATGGGAAGCCCCACCTATACCTAATTTGGTGGTCTCTCAGTTTCTTTATGACTGTTTGCAGCTCCTTTCGTTTGAGCAGAGTGGCGGGGGCAAGGTCACTAAATATATGGATCTGGTGACCTTTGAATTCTATCCATGGTTTTGACCTGGAGGCTTGATAGCTTCTTTCACCGTATAGTAATGAGCCTGCAGTATGACATCTCTCATTTTATGAGCGTCAGATTGTTTCGGTCCCAAAGCACTGTGCACCCTGTCTATTAGTAATTTCTCTTCCGAAATATCTGTAAGCCTGCTCTGCAAATATCTTGTCACAAATTCTTCTAGTGCCACTGGCAGTACAGTCTCTGGGATATTCCTTAATCTGAAATTGTTCCGTCTGGCGTGATTTTCTGAATCTTCCAGTGCGCCTGTCAAGGTGTTGAACTGGTAGCTTTAGAAGCACAAGTAATGGTCGGTGACATTGTGGGCTGAGATCAGTTCATCTGCAACCCCCTCCGGACTGTCTGTTCTTTCTCGCAGTCCATGCAAGTCACGTCTTAGTTCAGACACTACCTTGGTCAATTCTATTTGCATTTTCTGCACCATGTTTTTTAATAGCTTATCTAGATCAAGGGAGAGCAAACTTTTTTTGAGCTGCACCCCCATGCCTGCTCCCCCAGGTGTCGTGCCCACTTACTTTTTTACCAGCGTCAAATGACGCCGCGGGTGATGAAACATGACCACGTTGCCATGGCGACGGGTGTCAAATGACGCCGCAGGGTCATGTAAAATCACGTCACATGGCCCTGTGGCGTCATTTGATGCCACGTTGCCATGGCGACGTGGCATAACAAGGCATCTTAATCCCGGTAAGTAGGTTATGGAGGCCTCGCACTATCCCCTGGCATTTAATTGAAAAGCCCTGGGGAAGGGCGCAGGGCCCCTGCAACCGCAGCGCCCACCCCCCAAAAAATCATGCAGCCCCAGTTTGCCCACCTCTGATCTAGATCAACGTTAGTAGTTGGTTTGCCACTGTCATCAATTCCTCCTGCTGCCCATTTCAGCATAAGCTTCAGCTTCTGCCTCTGCATGTGGTCTCTTGTCACCGCCATCTTAGAATACTGTGTGCCTCCACCGTGAACTCCTTTGGAAGAATTCTAGCGCTTCCTGCTTCTTTTCTGGTCGCGAATTCATTATTTAATCTATTTTTAGTGTTTATTATACCATCTCATTCGGTAATATATGTTTTAAGTATTGTATATTAAAAGTTACATTTTACTCTCAGGAGTGTGCATATAAGTGAATTTTCTTCAGGGATACAAACACATTGTATCCCTTATTTTCTCTGATTCACTTCAATTCACAGTTGCACCTACCTACATTGATAATTATCGATTATAAGACATTATTATTTTTCATTATTACAATTAGTATGATTTAGTTGATCCCTCCCTATTCCCTGCCCTTTCTTAGTTAGAATAGTGATAACAGTTAGGACAGTTAGGACAGTTGGTGAGTTGGGAGCAGGATACAGAAGAGGGAGGTAGGGTCCCAGGTGCCAGTAGCCCCTGGACTAAGCCAGCTTTCCCCTGCAGGCCCCAGTAAGTCCCCGACTCACAGTAGGCACCTGCAGCTGTATAGGGAAGCCCATAGTTAGGGACCCTTTTCCCTGTGTGTGCAGTATCAGGGACACAGTGTCTACACCACGCAGTGACGTGTAACTTGTGGTCTGGGATCAGACCACCTACGTTGAGAGACTATCTATTGTGGGACGCTCCTGCTGGAGACCACCCCACGCCAAGGCGGAGAATGCAGTAAGGGGTATAACAGGTTAATAAGGCCTAACAAATAGTTAGAAAAGCCAAAAGCTTATTAGCCAGGCATAAATTGATGGATATATATTATATTGCGGATCGGGAGAAGTGAAGTATCACAATAGGATGGGGCGCAGGAGCTGCTTTTGGGAAAAAAGGAAAGTCAATATAAGTGATGTTTATGTTTTTTCTTTCTATGTGTGTGTTATGCTATAGTATTGTCAGATGTGTTTCAGTTCATGGAATTAAGGTCATCAGGAGGTGCTATGGTGGTGCCAGCTCACTGGAACCTCCTGCAAGCACCTCCGGACGCAGAGGAAACAACATCATAGCAGGAACCCGGAAGATACCAACCTAAGGTGCACAGTTTTATGGACTTTTATGTGTAAGTGGCATACTTATACTTTTATTCCTTTACTTGTTGTATTTAATAAATGGTTATCCCTTAGGCTAAGGCCCCGCTCCCTCAGTCCCAGTGATTTGCGATCTGTAGGGAGCCGGGAGCTGGAGCGGGAGGGGGACGGGAGTGGGAAGGGGGGCTTGGTTTGAGCGGAGGGACCCGCTACTCCCCCCTCCCTCCACGGGCTCGGTCTCCCGGGCTGCAGGAGGGAGTTGCTGCGGGCTGCTGGAAGGTAAGCAGCTCCCGCTCCCTCCCGTTCCCCCACAAATGCCCTCCTCACACACGCTGACACACACACACCACCCACTACCTTGTGGAGGAAGCTGTCTGACAGCTCCCGCCGCTGATAGGCTCATCAGCGCACCACGTGACGCGTCACCGCTTGGGATCACAATTTTCTTGCATCCCCTGGCGGCTGACGCGTCACAGCACGTTGTGAGCCGTGCAGCGAGGGGGGACTGGGACCGGCTAGGAAAGGATACCCCTGCTGGTGAGGAACAGGGGTGAGAATAGGGATGACAAAGGACTAAGATTATGGCTGACAGTTATTGGCAAGTATTGTTAAAACAATAAAGCTGTGACCATTTTTACTTCCACAAAACTGTGTCGTCTCAGTTTGTTAGGTGGGGTGTAAGTAAACCACGCAGTAGGCACACTAAGCCATTATGGAACATGATCTGAATTTGTATACTGGTCGTAAACAGAGGTTGGAAAGATGCAAAGCATAATATAATTTCCTCTGCAGTATTAATGTGGCATTGTTCAACTGCTGGCAAATAGAGAAGTGCAACGTTGTGTCAGTTCTCCTTGCATCTAGATTGCAAGCTGTTTGGGAAGGGATTCCTTTTTTCCTTTTCCTGTCTACTTTAATGTATGAAGTGTTTATTCCTATTATGTCCCGCAAGTTACTCTGTAAAGCGCTATGTACATTGAGGGCGCTTTATAAAGATATACATAAATACAACTTTAATTTGGGGATCTGTGTTCTCTTTCCTGATGGACCCCATTCCTCCTTGCTTGGCACCACTGCCAAGTTTACAATGCCCACTCTCTCACACATCCGCTATGTACATTTGAGTAGGGTGGTTGTTTATTGGCTTAACAGGTCAGTCCCATATCATGCCAAAGTTTTCTAGTGATATGACAGGTTTCATGGGTTAAAGCATCAGGTCAACTTGAGACCAAAGCGATCCAATGACATTGATCCACAAAATGTCAAAGGGTAGATGTGAGACAAGCAGAACCTGGAATCGTTCAGGGAAAACGGGAGGACAAACCTCTTTTACACTGGGATCTCCAGGGCAGTCATGCTCCAGGAAACCCTTGGTTTAGTTAATGATAAAAAAAACAAACAAACAAAAGAGTGCTGCGTATGGTGCATTCTATCTTTTTCATGTGGCATTTATTTATTTTTCGAAGCATTTCCCAAATCTTACTGCTTTGTGGAAATACTCTCCCGTTTTCTGCCTTTATGTACTCTCTTTATAAGATAAGAGTAAATAACACTTTCATGAGCTACAGTATGTTGGATGATATATTATTATGCCACAGTAGTTAAAATTATTTGCTTTCATTTTATCCAGACTTTTTTTTATGTATTAAATAAATCAATCCATTGGAACAGACAAGAAAAATTATTATATAAAAATATATGCCATATAAATATCTAACTGTGATCTTGAATTACAGCAAATGCCCCTTCAAAGCACCAATACTGTATTGAGTTCTGGTAAAAGCACAAGAAAGTAACAATTTCATGAATAACCCATCAAAGCACTTCAAATATTTTCATAAAAAAAGTTTATTTAAAAACAGAAATTATAAATATTTAGCCATAAACTTTACAAGTTTTTAACCCCACCGGAGAGACCAGCAATGAATGAGTGGCAATAAGTGCATTCCCCTCCAGTGCTGTAGTGGTTAAAATGAAAATCCAAGGCAGCACCAAAACTGAAATCCAGTTTGTGTTCAGCATCACAATGTGCAGCTTTCAAATTGTAAAACATGTAATTAATCATGAATGGCTATTTTACTTTTGGTGTATAAAGCATATTAAGCCGTCGTATAATGTTGTAGCAGTACCTTTACAGTGACAAGTTGTTATAATCAGCTATCAATAAGGAATTGATGCAAAACAAATGTGTACTTGTTTTTAATAATTATGGCAAAGCTGAAAAAATGTTTAAATACGAGCACCTTCAAAAAACAACTATATGTACGTAAGGGGAAAAAAATGCCAGTGTAGTAAGGGGGAAAATGCTAGCACCATAAGGAATAGTTTTGCTCTCTCCTCCAACCAAACCAGCAGACTGAATAAAACTGTTTCAGAGTCCAGTTTTTCATTGAGATCATTGTCTTAAGTACGCTGTGTTACAACAAACAATGACGTTTTACATGATGATTGGGCATTTCAAGTGTTTAGCAGCAGGCAATAAAGTTGCCACTGCTGCCATTTGCTTATGGTTGCCTGAATCCAGCTGTGGTGCGTGCTCTTTAATTGGCATATTGGAAGGGGAAACACACTACTTGAACAAAAAGGTCTCTTCAGCTGAGTTCTTTTTGCAGCCGGAGTGAGGTAAGATGATCCATGAAGCTTGTTCAGCACCATTTTCATGTAACTGCCCCTCCTCTTTTACAAGACTCTGTGTGGGTTCCAGCATGAAACTGAGACGACTCCAACTTGCACCAAAGAAAATGCATATTTTGTAAATACAGTTCTCTTCTCTCTCTTGTCACAGTCATATAAATGGCAGTGGAGGTTGACTCTCACCTCAATACTAAACTGTTAGAGGCCACTTCAACTGAAACATCACTGTCTGCTTGAGGCCTACACAAATTGTCAAACATATAAGCACCTCATTAGACTTCTTCCTTAATCAAGAATAATCAGAATCCCAAAACATGTTCCTTCTTTTCCTTCCATGATGGCACAATTTTGTTTATACATTTGATTTTGAACAAGATTTGCAGCACTGCTTGCCGTAGAATTTGTGACTGCATACACCATGCTGTGGCACTAAGTAGCACCAATTGAAGTAATCTTTGCAGAAGGTGTCTAAAGCACAGGAAACAAAATCGAAAAATGCACACGTTCAGCTTAAAATGAAAAACAATTCAATATGATATAACCCATTTGAAATAAAAACACATTTAATAATTATTCAGATACCTGGTTATAGATTAAATATTTGTTATTCTAACATTTAGGATGGAACCCAAAACTTTTCTTTCCCGTTTGCTAAAACATTATGGTACAATTACAGATGAATTCAGTCCAACATCTGTTTTGTTTAAAAAAACAAACAAAAAAAACAAAAAAAACCCCACTCATTTTGTTTGGAATTACTATAAAATGTGTGTTCTGTGTTAATATAAGCATGGTTAGATCTTATGAATATATAGCAAAAAATTGCCCGCTGTGGTCCCTTTCTACTCTGTTCTGCATATGAGCGGTTAATGATATTGAGTTAATTTCATACAGTACATGCAGTAAGATAATCAACGCAAACACAGATTTACTTTATAATGACAAAGTCATCTTCAACTGTCTTTTAAAATGTGCATAAATTCAGTTTATGTTTGCAAATAGAACATGAATGAGTTAATGCAGGCTCATTTGTTTAGTGGGCGTAGCATATTCTCTTTAACTGTTTCTATTATCATATTATACTCAGTGGAATTTGTATCTAAAATACTTACCACTGTAAAAAAAAAACATCAGATTTAGAAATGACAAAATATGTATTGAAAACAAAGCAGAGAAACATTGATATTGTACATTAGCTACTAACGTGTGAAGAAGAAAATGAATGGAGCGTTTACCTTTCTTTTCGGGAGGGCAGAAGCCAGTGTTGCAGGCTTGTGATGTCCCTGGCTTCTGATGGAAGAGGCATCCTATAGCAGATCTTCCATTACTGAGGCACTGCACAGTACGCACCTCCACACCTCCACCGCAGCTCACTGTGCACTGCAAGAAAAACAAGGCCATCACCGATAAAGATGCAACCCCTCCTAGCACCAATACAAACCAGAGGCAGTGATATGAATGAGGGTTACATACACATACTTTTAAATGCCCTTTGAAATCCAGTTTTAAAACTCTTATATTTTCAC
Organism: Ascaphus truei; assembly: GCF_040206685.1. Taxonomy (NCBI): domain Eukaryota; kingdom Metazoa; phylum Chordata; class Amphibia; order Anura; family Ascaphidae; genus Ascaphus; species Ascaphus truei. The sequence goes on along the minus strand of NC_134484.1, from coordinate 250,658,639 downwards.
GTTAAAACATGTCAGAATAGAGAGAAGTTCTCCATTGGCGGTCACTGGCTATAATTCTATATTGCATCAAGATTTTGTCAATAAATTTGTATATTGGTAATATACTTCTTTGCTGCCTTGTGAATCTGAGGTCGTGAATGGCAAAAAAAAAAAAAAAAAAATAGTTACTAAAGCCAATTTGTTGGAAGAAAAGTTTTTCAAGGCACGCAATTCAGTCTAATGACTTGTTACGGCTCAACAATATGGGAAATTATCATTATAAAATGGGCAAATAGCTCATAACTTAGTCACAGCTGATGTACCTGCACGCTATGACTGACAATGTTATACAATAATTTTGCTTATGACAAAAGTGAATGGCAACTTGCCAACTTCCCATCCTGTTCTGGTAACATATGGTCCATAAAGCAACTGCATAAGACACTACACAGTTCCAAAGCATATCCATAGAAACTATGCGTGTGCTGTAACACAACTCAGAAACCCACACCACAAATAACCAGCTGTTTAACATGACATTAAGAAACCAGAGAAAATTAATTTTATGAGGTCAACGAACAAACGTTATTCCCAAATTTTAAGAGTTTTGGGTACATTCGATCCAGCTATTCATCATTCTTTTCTGCAAGAACGGAAAGAGATAATTTCTGCTTCTTGGATGATGTTTTTGAGATGTACTCAGAGTTCACTTTATTTGTTGGGAAATTACTCTTGGCTCCAATGTTTCAAGAGAATACCACACAGCTCTAGCACTTGATGTGAAATTTCCCTCTAAGTGGCTTGCATTTGTTTGGAGAACATTTGTAATTAACTATGTTTTGCACACACAGCAATGAGAAGCACTAAATACCGATGTATGCAGCTGCTTTTGTAATAATGAATTTACATAGCCGCATACTTTATTTAATTATGACCCACTTACTTTTTGGGGGAGTCTATTGCAAAGTTCTCGAAAAAGGTAGAATTGTTTAACCACAATTTCAGCTAGTGCAATCACAATTTATATATTTGTATCAGGAAACCCATGGAACATAATAGGTCTCTGATGACCTCCCCCCCCCCCCTCAAACAGAGGTGAGTTGCCTACTACTTAGTATGAACAGGAAGTTAATGTAATTTTCTGATGTGCTGAACTATGGCCAATATGTTCTTATAATAGATACTATTCCATCACACCTTCCAGCACTGGAAGACTAGTGAATGTGCCATAAAGAGCCATATTTTCACGGGTGTGGGGGGGGGGGAGGGGGTGTTGCTCACCAACACACTTATGGCAACTTACTGCCCATTCAAGTTAAAGGACACACTTATAGTTCATTCATTTCAATGTGCCAAAAGGGGCCATATTGACTAAGCAGTGCCAGAAAGTGTCTTGCGGAGTAGCACTGCATAGTAATCATGGTCCTACTGTATAAGTTTAAATGTACAAACTATGACTGTTCACAAACATCCCATTACTAATCCTGCATAGCCCACTGCAGTGATCTGTAATGTATAAAACTGATTGACTTCTGGATAACGGCAATAGAATTCCAAGGGTTGCAGAACATTCCAGTTGCATTACTGCTTGTCAGTGATTAAAATACAATGTATTGGTTTTGACATATTACATCTTAATCTAATTTAAACAATTCAATTTACGTTTCCCCTTCTAATTAATTGGCCTTGTGCGACTTGTTTTGGAGTATTCAAACAATCTCAAAAACACTGTAACCACCAAAGTCCTTACAAATAAATAATAAAAAGCGAATGTCTACAACATGCAACATTCAGAAGTCAACCCTGTTCTAAAATGGTTTAATAGCAGTAGGTATTCAGGAAACTTCTTTCTTGCAAGAGCACTGTGGAATTTCCCCAGATTACATCAAGTCGCAGTTCACTCTAACATACCATATTCTTTAGGTTGTCCAATGTTTGTGATCTGTGTGTTTGGTTTGAAAACAGTTTCATACTAATAAACTTTTGCATGCCATTCCAGATTATTATATGTTTACCTTTAAAAAACATGGTGCCATATACTGTATATATGTGAATGGAAAGGTTTTGAAGTGAGTCATGTCAAGAAATACATGATATATCAAAGAATTTTCATCTTGCATCTCTTGGTATAAAAGTACTTTATTTAGCTGATGTGCTACATTTTTCAGTTTGCAATCTGGGAAGGATTTAAGGTGGAACTACATAACATATTATAATGGAATGTATAACCAGATATTAAAAAAGTGAGCGCTCATTTGCGTGTTACTACCCAGAGTCCCTTGCTGCAGTGGAAGCATAGTATGCTAGTGGGGAAAGCCAAGGTTGCAGACCTGTCTGAGACATGTGAATGTACACACAAGTGGTATTTTTGTTTGCTATACAATGCAATGAATTACATTTATAGCCTAATGTTTCCCCTTTTATACTAGTGTAAAAAAAAGTTGACTAAAATTATATAACCACAAAAGTAGTATAAATGTTTATGTTAATAAGGAAACAAATTGACAAACTCATTATTAGATAGAATTTGGGCATCATATCCCGCAAATCAAAAGCTGGACAAAATTGATCCAAAGTAACTTAATACAGTAGTTTGAGGGTAAAAGGAAGACAATATATCTCTTAGCACCCAGCTACAGAACCTTGAAAATAGCCTTTCATAATTTTCTTCAAAAGATGTAGAAAGATTTTAGTCTTCACATGTTTTAATTAGATGAATGGGTCGATTGTAATTCCATGCTATCTACAATTAATATTGATTAGTTTTTTAAACAATAATTTCCTCTTCTGTGTAAGCATGCGTTAATTACAAGAGAAATAAGGCAAGGTCCCCAGTGGCCCCAGCTGTGTGCGCGTGAGACCCTCTATAGGGCAGGCAAACTGAAACTCTAACATGGACTCTGGTGGAGCTCTAATTTTGAAGGGGTCTATTCACTGAAGAGTGAAAGCCCTGAATCGTCCAACACAGATATTGCACTTTCGTGAACAGAAATCTCTGAGACTTATGTTTATCCTTAGACAAAAGTATGTATTGTTAGAGAGAGGGAGGGGGGGTAAATGCTTTCCAAACATGGTGTTAACTAAATGTATTTGAAAGCTGCAAATCATATTTAAGTATCATTCAGCCTGCTGTTACACAGAGCATAATCCTGGAAAATTACTCGGCTATGGAGCAGCGGATCAGTCAACATGTTTACTCTCTTGGGGCTCATTAGTGCAGCATGTTGCAAGCACTGAACGCTAATGTTAATCACTCACACTCCACAAATTATTATCCTTCCATAAGCTTTTATAAACATCTGTTCCTGGAGAAAAAAAAAATTTGCTTCTGTTTACAGTGATGTCCTATGAAGTTGATTTATTCCGGCAGGTGTTTGAGCTGTGGAACGATCAACCACAATAAGTATAGAAAACATCTTCATTTTAACTATCTGCTGTATGCTGCAATTTAGTACCAACATGAAATATTAAAAACAAAGCAAAAAACAAAGCATAGTCTGCAGTTTCTCCTTTCTCCCGGCTTAAGAAAGGATAAATGGGTCTCTGAAAGAGGGGTTGGGCACTTGGCTGGTGCATCTTTACTATCTTCCGCTTCTCTGAGCATCTGGGTAAAAGTGATTGTTAAAAAGTAATTGATCTTACACAGTAGAGTGTGATGCCTTAAAGGGGCAGTCCCAGGTAGCGGATCAGAAAACATTTTTAAACAACTAACTTTGTTAGAGAGGTTTAATAATCACCCTTAAAGTAACTGTTTTATTATTATTATTTGTATCATGTGAAAAATAAATATGCTTTACATTTCTTTACAAACACTAGATTCGAGCATGTCGGGGACTTATGTTTATCTAATGTTGATACCACAATTGCTCTGCATGCAAAGAATCGAAAGGAACATTTTAACTGTGACTTTAACAACTCTGACAAAGTGTTTTATCACTAAAAACGCTACTGTCATTTGGAAAACCCTCCAAACAGAAATGCTAAAATATTATTTAAAAACATAGATTATTCTAAATAATGGGTCAATGTGCTCAATTTCAACCTATTAAACATGCCACTGCCCTTTTAGTTCACTATCGGCCCAGGTGGAGCAGATTCCTCCAGCACTAGAAGGTTTAAGTCAGTGGTAGGCAACAGGACAAACATGTATGCCATGTATTTGGTGCACAGGCCACAGAGACGTTGCAGTCGTGGGTAGGAGCGTCTCCACGCTCCAGTCAGCTGCATAATGCCGGCACGCTGGTGAATATGGTCTTGCTCCTCTACTTACTGGGGCAAGTGAATAGCACAGAGGAGAGACAGTGTTTATTACTGTACTGTCATTACGCAGCTGAGGAAACGGGTGGAAGCTACAACCTGAAGCAGTCATTTCCAGATTGGGGAACACTTGCAGCCCCCCGGCCACGTGTTGGCCACCAATGGTTTAAGTAAGTTTTGAAACTATATAAAGCTTCAGCCCTAATAGCAACATATATTTGATTGGTACAACAGAACAAAGAACCTCCAAAATAAGTACTGAGGGTATGTCAAAAGGTGCACAAGTTTATTTAAGACAGACTAACATATATAAAAAAACACACACTAAAAGGCTGAATGTCCTCTGGTAGATACAAGGTAGTAACCTAAATACTAAGCTCTCTAACTACCAATAATACACAATAGAATGCAGATGTACTCTGAACTACTAATGAACATCAATTCCCTGCTGGAGTCTAGACCGGCCGGTCTGTGAAATCACAAAATCTCAAACAAACACCTATATACAATGAAATATCAGTACTGAGAATACATATCATATGCATGTGCTAACGATCACAGAATGGATGTTCTAAGACCCGCCCCAACACGCGTTTCGCCACGGTCTTAGAACATCCTCACTGACACAGATGACACGTGACGCATATTGGCGTGCACGCTGTCTGATTGTACGCTTCTGTTTGTTTTGCTCCGTGGACACTAACTCTCTATACAAGGAGACTGCATCTCTTATTTTACTCCTAAACTGCGGGACCTGCTCTCACATACCTGTATAAATGTACTGCATGACAGTATTGTAGAAATCTGTTTGTGGGAACGCATGTTCACCATATATTTTGTGTATCCTGCTTATTTATGTGTTACAACTTTATAGCAATTATTGTACTCTAGATTAGGTGGTCTTTAATACATGCATATGATATGTATTCTCAGTACTGATATTTCATTGTACATAGGTGTTTGTTTGAGATTTTGTGATTTCACAGACTGGCCGGTCTGCCTGCTAGGATTCCTATTAGTAGTTCAGAGTACATCTCCATTATATTGGGTATTATTGGTAGTTCTGCCTTTTAGTGTGTTTTTTTTAATATGTTAGTCTGTCTTAAATAAATGTTTGTACTTTTTGACATATCCTTAATGCTTATTTTAGAGGTTCTTTGCTCTGTTCTTTTATATTATTCACCTTACAGCACCATTAGAGTTAATATTATTTTTATATTGTTAGGATTTCTCTAATTCTTTATGGAGTTCTTGTGATTTTAGTCTCCACATCGGTCTTTTCTTCCTTTGTGTCTAATATATACTTCATTGGATTTCCAATAGTGAAGAAAATCTTGTATAAAATGATTTAATATCTGTTTCATGGTTTAACATTTCAAATGTAAATGCAGCAACCCTACCAGAAAAAGAAAACAAGCAATTGTATGAAATATACAATGCTTTATTTTATTGTTTAGTTAAGAGATCATAGATAATTTGGAAATACAGAATGGGAACCATATGTTGTAAAAGAACTTTACCACAATCTAAGCGCTAAGGTGATTACTTAGTGGATTCTACATGCAGTAATGTCCTCTCACCGTAGATATTTACATCTAGTTGGGGTAAAATAATGTCGCTATTACCTAACACTATAAGGTCACACTCAGTTTGCTTAACATCTGTTCAATCTAAAGAGAAAATAAGTAAATAAAATGTAAACAATATAAACACTTTCATACAATAACATCATTTAAAGTGTAGATTTAATAATGTCATGGACAAATTTTAAATAAAGACCAATTCTCTATAATATTTTGCCCCAATGACCTTAATCTATCCCTAGAGTAAAGATAAAATAAAGACAAAGTTACCTGAGACCAGGGAGAAGAGTACCAGGATCCTCTAAGCTGGTTAACCGTGGAGTAGATAGGATATCGTGGGCATTCATTCTGGAGACAAGCTCTTTCCAGTTCCATGGTTGGTTTTTGCAAGTGTGAGCATTTCTTTGGAACGAGTTCTTTGTACTTTCCAGAGACATACTTTTCTGCACATCTAAGTATCCTTTTCTGAGATCCTGTCCCACATGTGGCAGAACACTAACAAGACAAAAAAATGACAAAAAAGTCAGCTTTTATTATATATATATATATATATTTATTTATATATCATTTGATTAGACACCAACAAAGTTTTGACAACAAATATTAATCACCAGATTATTTAGGAAATCCATAAATCTGATTGAAAAGCTCATTGTCTAACTGCTGATAAGCAATCTAAATAACCAAACTGTTTAATGGTTGTCTCTTGAAAAGTGGTGAGTATTTGGGCTAACATGCAGTGTTCTACAATACATTCTGCTTCCTCCAAGCAGAAAAAAAGGAAATTAAGTCTGTTTGGCTTTAAGGGGGTTAGTTATTAATTAATTATTACATGACTTGAATAGGTGTTAACACCGCATCTGGTGCGCTACTGGGTAACGGACCTTGATGCATTACTCCCTAAATTATTACTTAGAATTTTTTTTAAGCTAATACCCAGTAAAGTGAAACTGCAAACTTCATGTGAATTCTGTGAATTTGGTGCATATATCTGCCAATAAACCTGTCTAAGTTAGCCCGCTATCCGCACTCTCTCCTTTTCACCATGTCCCTCTAGTTCTTTTGAATTTTTGAAATCTTATTGCTAACACCTGCTATTTACCTCTTCCCTTTTTCCCATGCAGTCTATCCTCTCCACTCCCTCCATGTACTTTTTTCCTTCAGTTTTCTCTCCCAACAAAATCACCCAAGGAATAGATATGCAGCCCAGCTGCTTGGCTTACGGATTGTGGCTTGGATATCTTCCCTGGCATCCTACGGTATCTGTGTGTGCTTATTATGCATGTGTCAATATGTACACTACTGTCTTTTGTCACATATTATGCTGTACCATACCGTATAATGTAAATAGTTACAGTAGTAGGAATTGTCATGAACATCTTTAAGATAAGCAATAAGCACTGAGAACAAAATGTATCATTTACTATTACCATTTACTACATAAGCTTCACAAGGCACAACTAGTGACTAGGTAGATACAGATGAGAACCAAAAGGACACAATAGCTCTGTTTGCTGTTTCAATACTTCCTCAGCCATTGTTAGTTGTACAAGCTTTCAACCTACATCTACATTGTCCCAAAGGCAGACATCTGGAAAGGGTTCCCCAAGAGATGCTCCCCTCTGCACAGAACCAGCGTGCTCAGGGTTGCAATGTGTTTTGTCAGCCCAAACCCCCACTGTGTTTATGACTGGACAAAGGAATTTCAAAGCCCAGTTGACTACATTCAGAGCCCCTTCAGTCTACATGTCGCCCCAAAGACGGACAGTCAAAGGATGTCAGCTGTTTGCTGCTGCTCGCTGCTGGGTTACTGGGTTGGGTAAAGCCGAACACAGCACATTGCATGCCTATCCTACCTCTTCTAACACAATGTTAACCTTGTCTGTAACTGCTTCATACGCCCATAAACATATTATCTCTATCTGTCCATGACATGTTTGTAAAGTGAATGTATTACTACTGTTCATGGAATGCAACCATGATTATCCTAACTGTTCCCAGGACATGCTTGGAAACAAAAGGTAACACTCAATGTATTATTTCTGGGTAAACCATTTAATAAATAAATAAAAAAGTGCACAGGCAATTATGGAGAAAATTACATGTCCATTTTAATGTGCACCCCAGGATCTGAGCATCTGCAGTTGGTGTTTTAGGGACTGGAGCTAGCTAGGCAAAACAGTGTATGGTATGTACTGTATATTTACCACATTTGTGATTAAGATATGAACAAGCAGTCATGTATTTTACTAATTCAGCAATAAATAACAAACACACACAGGCATTGGGGTGTCGAGCAAACTAAATTGCTTTATTTTATTTTCATCAATGGCACAGCCCGTTTGTCAGGTATTTACTTTAGATTGCTTGGCACTGCGATTTCTGTGTTCAGTTGCTGCTTGTTGCAGAATTGGCTCATGCCAGCAAGACATCTCTAGGAACCAGCACTGGTAACAGCACGTGGGAGTAACAAGATATCATTAAATTTAGTGTGCCAGTCCATTCTTTAGAGAATTTGCATGTAATGTCCTACCCATGGAGACTATGATGGCAGATGCAGTAAATCTCATTAAGGTCTGATATCTCTTTAGAAAGGAATGGTATACAGGAATATGCTGAACCAGTTTAAACATAAGAAGCACATTGGAGAAATCTGGTTGCCATTGCCAGGAAGGATTCCCCCCTCCCCCCAACCCCCTTACGAGATATACTTCGCTTTTTTTTTGCCTTCCTCTGGTTTAATATAGCTAAAATATCAAATAAATATTGTGCCAATAAAAATGTAACAATAGTTTGCACTCAATGGACATAAGGTATGTCTTTTTTCTACTATGTTACGATGTATTTATATATTATGTAATCTGATTAGTATAGGGGAATTTATTCTAGCACAAATAACATTCCCATAACATCAATTAATACATGGTTATGGGACACTTTCAAGGAATGTTACAGATGATGATCTGTGGAGTTTACATTCCAAATCTTCCTAGCCAAGTATCTGGCACAAGGCAGTAATCGAGTATGATGACTCTGAGGAAGAGCAATGTAACAATGTAAACTCGACTACAGCACAACATAATTTTTAACACCAAATAATACTGTATGTAATATTAAGTAAACAGATTTGTGCAAGGAATGGAAACTGATGGCAACATTCTGACACCACATCAGTACAAATCTTTCTTCGTGAATATTTTTTTTTAAATTCTTAATAATCATCCCGAATTCTGATAACGGGATACCTATATCGTTTAAAAGCCTGCACAGTTGATCTCTTCAATCTCATGTATTATGAACCTTAACGTTGCAGTGATCATTTTCCATAGTAAGGGCTACTATCACGGGAGAGGAGGGGGTAAGAGCCGGGCCTGATGACAAAGAGGGGCGTGGCTGGTCAAAACCAGAACTTTTCCCCGACTGGAAGTCGGAAACAACTTCCATAATTTCTCAGGTTCCCTTTCTCTGCCAGACAAACAAAGCTCAACAGATGGACCCACCAAACTCTCAACATCTCTCCCCACTCACTGACAGTTATGGGACCACTGATACTGCATCTGAGTGACTCCCTCCAAAGGACAGATTCACCATGATATGTGTGATCACATCCATTGAGTTGGATGGATGTGAGTGGGGCGATCACATGCATTGCACTCTTATAAATTGAAATGAGAGAGCTCTGAATCCCACACAAACCACTTACCTCTGACCAGCTAGAAACAAACCACTGCAATTTCTTAGGTTTGCTACAGCGTTTAATAAGACAGGCTTCCTGTGTTTTGGGCTTGAACTCTGTTGTGCAGGCAGCATCAGGGAGTATCTGAGCACGGAAAGACGGATTTGTACTCTTGCATACCACAATTCTTTTCTTCCATCCTTTCCCACAGGTTCGAGAACACTAGGAAAGAAACACGTACACATCAGCTTACAGTGCTAATAATGCAGCAGTGCACAAACTACTTAAAAAAATCTTTGCTTGTGTCATATAATGTGTGCACAAGCATTATTAAACCTTATGATACACAGTTAGGCTCTTATTTTATTATATTGTTTGTCTTTTCATAGTGTTACAAATAGGTATCTCTAAATGACAGGTTATACAATGTAAAGTAATGTGACATTAGTAGTTACTGCTTCAGACGCAAAAGAACTACTATCCAGAAGTCTAATATCAAGATAAAATGAGTGTAAAAAGAGGAGGCCCATATGGTAAAATTTCCAATAAGGCAAGTGAACAGTGACTGGAGGGAATTTCTGGGCTATTAGTGAGTGGATTTAAGAATGACCTCTTGCAGTGCACTAAAACATAGCCTGCAGATTACTACCTTTTTTGTTGGCAATCAGTAATAAATAAAAGTAAGCAGGTAATATTGTGTCATTATTATCACTCAATGACCCTGTAAGGGAGTCAAGGAGTTAAACACCCTTTACAGGGCAGGAGACTGAACTAGGTGTCAGGTTTCCTGCAGGTGATAATTGAACAGGGGATAAAAGTCAAGAAGTAGCTGCTTTTCAGTGTCCTTGATGGAGTCTGTTGAGGAACACAGACAACAGAGCTCCCGCCCGCAGGGATCCAGGCTTGTTGACCAGAGGGAGCAAAGTTAGAGCTATGCCTCTGTTTATGTGCCTTTGTTTATGTGCAATTTTGAATATATTTAAACGTCATGGATCCGGCGCTGGAGCACTAATACCACTAAAAAAACCTTTCTCTTGTTGACCAGAGGATTTTGCCTGGCAACAGTGGGGAACCCAAAGCCCCACACAGCAGAAGCCTGCATGGATAGGGCAAAAGACGTTCCTGGGAGCAGCAGGACTTCAAAGCTTGCAGCTGGAGAAATTGGAGATGCCGGACCAGCATCAGTCAGATAGCACTATACATTGTTCCCTAATATTGTTTCATATGTTTTGGGGTTGGTAACCAGCTTAGCTGTGGACCTGATAGAAAGGGCCATAGTTATGTTTATTTAGTGTCCTAGCATGGGGTAGGTGTTTGTTTTATGATTTTGTGTTTTTGCCATAAAGGGGCAGTAGCCACAATGTTTTAATTGTTCTTGTGGATAATTAAACCACTCATTATTATGGTTTACCCAGAAATGCATGTGTGGACTCGTATCTGAGCTTGTCTACAGGCCGCTCGGTCCCAGACCCCCCCTCACTCAATCCAGCTCCATCAATCCCCCCTCACACACACACAAACACACAATTCCCCCCCACAATAACACTCCCAAACAATACACCGCCATAATACACCCCACAATATAATACCTCTCACACACAATATAATACCCATCCAATAATATAATACATCCCAATACAATATAATACTCCCCACCCCACACACACAATATATACATTACCCTCTTCCCCTCCACAAAATACAAACAAACAATAATACGCACACACGTACCCTGGGGAAGTTGGGCCCAGCTCCCAGAACGCACCATCAGGAGAGAGAGGCCCGCAGCAGCTGGGGAGAACTCCCTGTCCCTCTCTGTGCCTTACTCACTGCATCTCCCTGTGTCTCTCCCGGTCTATCTCCACATCTCCTTCCCTCCATTTCCCTGCATCTCCCTGTCTCTTTCTGTGCCTCCCTCCATTTCCATTAAGTCTCTCCCTGTCTCTTTCCGACCCTCCCTCTTTTTCCCTGCATCTCCCTGTGTCTCTCCCTCTCTCTCTGCACCTCCCTCCCTCTGTTTTCCTGCATCTCCATGAGGTCTCTCTCTGTCTCTTTCCGTCCCTCCCTCCCTCCATTTCCCTGCATCTCCCTGTGTCTCTGCATATCTCCCCATACACAGAGCCGGCTCCGGTCAGTGATGTAGGATGCTCTAATATGGGCATATCCATATATGGGGATCCACGTCACTGACCGGAGCTGCCTCTGTTCGGGAGATATGCAGAGATGCAGGCAAACAGAGGGAGGGAGGCGCGGAGAGAAAGGCAGGGAAATGGAGGCACGGAGGGACATAAGGGAGAAATGCAGGGAAACAGAGGGAGTGATTTGGGGAAAGAACTCAGGGAGAACTCAGGGAGAAGCAGGGAGATTTAGATCCCCTATAATTCATACCAGTACGCAGTGCCGGCACTTATTGTTTTACTGGTACTACGTACTTGCCTACTTTCACCACTGTATATTGCATAGAAATTAATTTTGTGTTCTGAGCTCATCAACATGAGCAGTTTATATGATAAAATAAACACATTCATTGTTATTGTTATAATAATAATAATTATTATTACTACTGTAAATCTTACTCTGTGGTGTTTTACATTTCCATTATTTTTGTTTGCTGATCTATATTATATGATTAAAACTGGCCTGGTCAATTTTCTAAATGGTCACCCAAGATAACTTTATCTAATGGTCAGACAAAGTAAAAGTTACTAAAATATTTAGACATGCTATGGTTGTGTGTGACCAATGCATTGAACTTACCTCTGACCAAGGGACAACACTCCAGGCCGGAGGACAGCTTTGAGTGTTGCATATCTGCCTATTGGCCGGGGGCTGCAGGGTGCATAGCTTGCTTGCCATGGTTTCCAGTTTGTAATGTGTTTTTTGTATGCAATGAATCTGGCGGAACTGCTCCCCCATGCCACAAGTTTGACTGCACTCGGTCCAGTTTCCCACCGACCAGCTAGAGAAAACACAAGAGAGACCTTAAAAAGTGGTCAGTGTTATTACTGTGCTAGTACCATGCTCACACATTTTCACCTTAGGTTTTCCCACAATGAAACCTTTTGACTTCTCAGGACAAAATCTCTTTGGAAAGATAAAAAAAAAAGTAACATCCAGTCTCAATATTCCCAGGCAGATGGGCTGCATCAATACACCATTGCAATCAACTCTTAATTTTACCTTATCCTATACAAATAAAAACATAAGTAGCAGGAGTTTTAAGCTTATAACTATGCCACCTCATCTATGTACCTCATTTATGTTGTATGCGAGGGGAAGACAATGGTGTACACATACATTAAACATTTCATCTTAATTTTGACCCCTTATCTATTATTTCCGAAAAACAAACCATAACGCCCAACATATCAACTGAGACCAAATCCTCCTTTATACATATCTATCTATGTATAGCTATGTATTTGTATATGGGTGAGCATCACTGGATGATTGTCCCATTCCTGAAAACAGTGTAATGAATCAGGAGGAACAAGTAGGGGAACGGCAGTGCACTGCCAAAAAGACCAGGAGGAGGCTCACGGTTGCAACAGCAAAAAAGGTTTTAATGCATAAAAAAGATTGGACTAAATGTCCCCCCCTAGCCACAGCAATGGTCCACCAACGCGTTTCGGGCTCTATGCCCTTTCTCAAGGTGTACCTTACTCCATTAGGGAGCCAATATTTATACCTTAGTGCCGAGCGCGCTACCGAATGACGTCACAGACGGGCTAACCAATCGGGTGGCATCTCCCATTAGACGGATCCCTATTGGATAAGTGGATCGCGTCATATTGAGAAAACTTTATTGAAGACAAACAGACCCCTTCATCCATTAGAGGGATATGGAACTCTAGGTGAAGCCATCCGATTGGCTCACTAAACATATCAACAAATATAACTTTATTACAGCCGACATGAACATCTTGTTACCTAATCATCAGTAATATGGCTTCCTCACCCAGTGCAAACATAAGTTTAAAAGAAAAAACTTTATCAACAAAATTTATCAAAAAAGGACAACAATAACAAATTTTATAGAGAAAAAATTAAAAAGTACCATTAATCTAATGATTTGAAAAAAATATATATAACTTCCAAAATAAAAAAAAACATTATCAATAAAGAAACAAATCATTAGAGAATAGCACATTTGCAGAGGAATAACACACACATATCAAAAAAAGGGAAATATGTGAATAAAAATAAGTTTAAGAAGTTTTACTCCTTCCTATCCCCAGAACTCAAAAAAGCAAATTTGCAACATAATAATCATAAAAAACAACCAAAGGACTTTCATCTATATAATTGAGTATAAATGACTCAAAATGTACCGATGTGAGGGTCAGAGAACCGGGGTATACAAAGGGGAAAAAAAGAAATATAAATATATTAATTCAAAATATGCATTGAGCAAACCAGACACACTAACTTCTTTTAAATCAGATATATTTTGATGTTAAGACATTTCTTTGTTTAAATTACAAAGACATGTGGTAAAATTACAAACAAGAAGTATATGTAGATGTCATAGGAAGTGTAATTATCAAAATAAAAAAGAAAATATATAACAAAAAAACAAAGAAAAATAATATTTTATACAAAAATTAGAATATTTGATAGAAAAAGGAGAATTTCCATTTGAATATGGTAATATTCCCTTATTTAATTAGAGGGATTTTGTCAATGGTCAAAATAAAATGGAAGTAAAATCAGAGAAAATGGCCAAGGTCCCAGTCTGTATTAAGACTGAACGGGACCTGGGTTTTTACCATAAATATCCAAAAGGCCTCCCTTTGGTCTAGCCTTTTGATACGATTGCCACCTCTTACATGACAAGGAACAGACTCAATCCCGCATACTTTAATTAATCTACCATCCCCCCTGGGACAGTGGGTACAGTGTAGTGGCACCGCATGATTGAGGTCCTTTTCTTGATGAGTCTAACATGCTCCATAATGCGTGTTTTAAGATTCCTCGTAGTTCGGCCCACATACTGTTTCCCACAACCACAGATGAGGAGGTAGAGGTTTTACAATTGATGAAGCTACGTATATTAAACACAGCCTTGGTATATGTACTTTCAAAAGTTTTAGTTGGAGATAATAAAGTACAAATCTTGCAGGAACCGCACCTATATGAGCCTTTAGTAAAGGAACTTTGTCTGTCCAAGTCATGTGTAAATAAGCTAGGTGAGAGAGAATCAGATATAGTTTTAGCCTTTCTAAATACCAGTTTAGGTTTTTGGGGTAGATCTTGTCCCAATATCGGATCAAGGCGTAAGATGCTCCAATGTTTCTCCAAGATTAATCTCACTTTGTGTGCCTGTCGACTAAATTTAGTAATAAACAATGGGTTATCTTGGTTAGATGCCTTTTTTTGGTTTCCTTTTTAACAATTGGCTCCTTTCCATAACCTCAACCTCTCCCCGTGCTTTATTTAAATCAAGGGGATCATAGCCCCTGGCTATAAATCTATTGTATAGATCATATGATTGCCTATGGACGTCAACATCTTTGGAGCAGTTTCTTTTTACCCTCATGAACTGCCCCTTTGGTATTCCTTTTACAAGGGCTCTGGGGTTGCAGCTATCGGCTCTCAAATAAGTATTCGTGAATTTTCTTTTTGGAAAATATCTGTGTGAATCTTCAAGGAGTGATCAATATAAAATAGTACATCTAAATATTTAAGGTGATGGTGATCAAAAGAAAATGTGAATTTTAAACCATAATTGTTGTTATTAAGAAAATCTATAAATAATAGCATAGTGTTAGTGTCACCCTCCCAAATGAAAATCAGGTCGTCGATAAAACGACGATAAAAAACAATGTGATCCCTAAACGGGTTCCTATCTCCAAACACGTGGAACGACTCCCACCATCCCATGAAAAGATTTGCATAGGATAGGGCAAAGCTGGTTCCCATGGCAGTCCCAAGTGTTTGGAGATAGTAAACACCGTCAAACAAAAAATAATTGTGGGTTAATAAAAAGTGAATGGAGTCCAAAATGAAACTCCCCTGTGCCGGTGATAAATCAGAAGAATCCAGGAAGTAACTCGAAGCTGCCATCCCCAGCTTCTTTATTGTAAGTACTAGTCCCCTAACCCTATTAGGGCAACTTTATTGTATATATACAGTACATTGGGAGTTTTTCTATTGCAGACGTTATAAATATAAGGACTTGTTCTTCTGATGCACTGGCGTCCTATACATAATGAATCAGGATGAATTAATTATGTAGCCTTCCAGGAAAACTACAGCTGAAGCCTGCGTAACTGTTCCTTTTGTGAAGTATCTACCTGCATACTACAGTATTCTGCTACAACATTACCACTGAATCCTATGGAAACTACATTATTTTGTGGCATGCTTAGGTATGTTGAGGAATCTGGTAGAACAGTGAGGCCCACTACACCCAATACATGTTTCAATTCAGTGCAATGTAAGATTGGTTTATGAGGGAAGTCCAACTTTGTGAAAATGTTTCAGCAGCTAAAGATCTTTGAGACATTAACACATACAGTATTTACAGTATTTGATATATATACAGTATATTGTTTTACACAGTATACTGTATGTAGCCAAGTGCCCCTGGCTATATATTCCTGGCCCTGTATTATAAGTCATGGTAAGTGCAGGCAGTGTTAGGGTTTAACTCCTCTCACATGGGCCAGCATGTGAGTTTTAATTCTGGGAAGTTCTTTTGTTGTGATTTCCAGATGCTAGTCTGGAAACCGTTGGAGCGTGTGCCAAGGGGGATGGGGTAGGGGGGGGAGGGGGGGTTTCACTCCTGTGGTACTGTCCAGTTACTGGGGCTTAAGAGTGGGACACACCCCTAGAATAAAAGGTGGCTCCCTTTCAAATTTAGTGAGTTCTCCCAGTGTAGCCTGGTCCTTAGGGAGTTGGCAATGTTCTACCTTGCCCCATCAAGGGGTAAGGAGATTTAGACTAGCACAGGGGCTTCAAGCTCCTGGGGGCCTAGTCAAGAGGAATGGTCCTGCGAGCACAGCTCTGGCCACTGAAGAGAGTGCAAGCTGTGAGGTTCAAGTACTAGGGATTCTAGGAAAATGCTCCTCTCTTGCATGAGAAGGATGAAGTATGTGCTGGTCAACCAATAAATGCAGTTGTACTGTTCCTGGCCTGTGGATGTATTTATTCTGAGTGTTCTTGTGGGGAGGAATCCCTGCCCCTGGCAGAGCCATTCAGGATGGAGGCGCTGCACAAACCAGAAGAGAATGTCCTGTGTCCTACTCCCTATACCATCGTGGAGACTCAATCCTCCTGAGAACCAACAGGTGAGCACCACAGCACCATTAATACCATAAGACCTGCAAATCTCCCTTAGGGGGGATAGTGGTGTTACATATATTACTATCATCATGTAATTAACTGTACTGAAAAACAAAGATTCAATGAATCCCTCTCCTAATAAGATTTTAATATACATTGTTATAGCAAAAGCTAATTCTTCCTTATTGACCCACATAAAGACATATATGATCACAGAAATATATGGTCTTATGGCAGATACATAGCTTGCTATGTAACACTGTCTTATTCTTCTTTATAAACTGTGACATATACCTAATGCCTTCGACATGACATTCACAGATATAGCTAAATCTGCCAATAATGTATCAGGTGTTGAATTAAATACTGAATGATACCTCCAAATAGAAACAACCCAAGTACAGTAATATTAAACAAAGAGTACTTTGATTCCAGTCAGCAATTTCATTTCTACACAGTTGGAAAAATACATAAAATGTGACGATTTTCCTGTGACCAATTTCGTTTTGGACACATGATAAAAAGATAATCTGGCATTTATCTATTACTTTGTGAGACATAGTTCCTCCAAGAACCTGTTGTCCCTGTCTTTCAAGACAAACGTGATGGATGAAACTAAGATGTCATATTCCAGATGTTAAAGGGAATTCCCACTTGTGCTTCACATGTCCATTGCAAGAGGCTGAATGTTTTATGAATGTATGGAATTCATGGGTAACTTGGTTCATAAAGTTAAGTGGACAGCAAACTACACAGAAGGAATCCCTAAGAATGAGACATTTAAGGGTAAGATCTACGGAATTGTAAGTACATCTAAAAAAATGGAGAGGAAGTGACCAAAAGTACTTTGTGAGTCGTTAATAGCACCTAGTGGCTTTTACAAGTAGAAATGTGAAATATCATTACATTAATTAAATAATAGTTATTTACAAAAGAAAAATAGCACCATCATAAGAATTCAGAGTTTAAATTACAAAATGTTTTTGTGTTCGACAAGAACATACTATTAATATTTGATGGTGATTTTAGAATTGCCCATAATGATGTTGCTATCTAATTTATAGTGCCTGAGGCACATGGACATAGTCCACAAACAGCAATACACTGGTAAAGCTATTCTGTGTCCAGGTCAAATATGATGTCATTACCATCAGACCATCCTATTTTAATCAATAATAATAATACATAATGAATGTTTCTTTTGTACAAATGAGCAGTAAACAATATGCTGGCTGCTGTTCCCACTTTATGTAGCACCATGTTGCAGAGTCATTCTAATTCTACATTACTAATAATGCTATATGTTAAATAAATTGTAATGACAATGATTCCTGTAACTAATAAAGAAATATATAGGTCAATATTTATAAAACTGGGGATAATTATATATATATAATTTTCCCCAGTTTTATTATATATATATATCCCGGAATCCCTTGCTGCAGTGGAAGCACTGTGTGCTGGATGATAATGGTGAAAGGCAGGGTTGCAGACCTGTCTAAGACATGCAAATGAGCATACAGTAATATTTCCATTTGCTATATGCTTTACTGTGGAGGGTTTTTGTCACTTTTTTACCCACCATAACTTAACAAAGTGTGGTGAAACCTATCCCATGCTTCATTTTGCAAAGCTAGTATAACCAACCCCACACTGAGGAGACCCATTAAGGTTGAAACAGATGTCTGTGGGTGGGTTTACTGGCTATGCATATTAACCCAGGCGGTGCTCAAAGCTGTGAAATTCAGCAAGCAAAAGCTTACAGGGGACCATGTTACATGGTTTTGAAGCAAAAGGTGGCACTGTGTGCTCATTTGCATGTAATTTCCCAGAATCCCTTGCTGCAGTGGAAGTGCTGTGTGCTGGATGATAATGGTGAAAGGTGGGGTTGCAAACCTGTCTAAGACATGCAAATGAGCATACAGTAATATTTCCATTTGATATATATATAATTTTCCCCAGTTTTATAAATATTGACCTAGATGCCTGGGGTGAATGTTGGTCTTGTTTCAATTTGAAATCCTCCTTTTAACCTTTATGGTGCACAATAAAATTGAAGGTACTTTACAAAGACAGGCACCATAGCTTTCCCCCATGGTCATGGCCGTTTTATTTGTATTTTCACGATTTTCTTTCGACACAAAGATACTCGCATCACTGACACCTCTCAATTAACAGAATAAATTGTAAATACAATATGGCACGGTGCGTCATGAGGACCTAAAATGTAACATATACAAAATATTTGGAGGCTAATAAAGGAACTAGTGTCAAATTGGAGATATCCACTTGAGAGCACACCTGACTATCTAAACGGATACTTAACCTTTATTGGTCTAATAAGATGAGCCACACAAGTTAAAATAATTACTAGTGATTGGTGAAGTAATTAATTAAAATATAAAAAGGGGGAGGATGTACAATATATATATATATTTTTTATTTTATTTTTATTTATTATTTATAATATGTTTTACCAGGAAGTAATATATATATATATATATATATATATATATATATATATATATATATATATATATATATATATATATATATATATATATATATATATATATATATAATATATATATATATATATATATATATATATATATATATATATATATATATAATATATATATATATATATTATATATATATATCAAATTAAACAGTGATAAAGTGCTTAAGTGAACACAGCTAGATTAGTGGTGTACCAACTGATTGAATGTATCAGTAGACAGGTATTGATTCCTAGTTTTATTAGTCCAGTATAAATGTTATTAGTGGAATATAATGCTTTCCATTAATAATCAATTGAAAAAAGCATAACATTGTTCAGCCTGAAATATAATCAGTCCTGTGTAATGATAGATTTTAACTATAAATCAGTAAAGAAAGCAATAGATGTAGCCTACTTGTACAGTAGTTTAGGTGGGGAACCCAGATTAAATATCCCGTATAGTAAACTGATTATTAATTTGACTATTTTCTCCAATTGATAAGAAACCTGCATAATTATGCATCCTAACAGCCTGATTAGTTGTCAGTGCTGTGGGCGGAACACATTCATAAGTGGTATGCTCTTAAATGGACCTCTCCAATTTGGGACTTGTCTCTTTATTTGCCTCCAAATACTTTGTGTAAAGAAAATCACGTCCACTTGAAGTCCCAATCAGAATTAGACTTGAGGGCCACATCAAGGCTATGTGTCAATGCACTACTGATCACAGGGCCACAGAGTCAGAATGCCTGTGGTGTCTTGGTATCATGCACATTCCACAAAGGGTTAAACATGCTCTATTGAGAAGTTTCAGGAAACGTCTTTGTAACTCAGCTGCAAAGTTGGCATTTTTTCCTCAGTTAGTCATGATTAAATGAGTGCAGTAGGCATGATATTTCAATTGGTTTTACTTTATTATGTCTTTGTTATATGTTGCCTAGTGGGATTCCACCTCCTGCCACAGGTTGTGGCGTTTCTCTGTTAAGTTCGTAACTGTGGAATTGTTTTTCCCCTGTGCGAATGACTCAGATCTCATGAGCCACTATTGATGGAAGGAACTGAGACTGTGTGTGACTCTAAGGACTTTGGTCCATAAGGTCATTCACACAGAATCCTGAGCAGAGCAATTTCTGGACACCTGTTGTTACCAAAACAACAGAAATAAAAAGTGCAGGTTTTAGGGATTATGTGGACCGATGCTGTTCAGCAAAAAAGACATTACATGTTTCCCAAGTACTGTATATTAGTTACAAGTGGGGAAACTGCCAGAATGTCTACTACTGCTATAAATCAAACATATCTGTTTTTGTAACACATTGGCCTGGAGACCTGGAAATTACTGCTTGTACATGTTCGGATGAAATGATTCCTAAAAGTATTTTTTCCTAATGTTGTAATAAGAAAAAAAAATGGAGCGTTAAATCATAAAAAGATTTATATTAGACTCGTTGTTGCCTTACAGTATTTTTAATGTACAGAACAGAAGAAGCTCTGTTAACCCTGCATTGCAGTCCCCTCTTGTACTGAAAAGTAGAATATAAACCCCTTTTAGACATGTTGAAGTGAAACGAGTGGAAATTCCAGCTGCAGCTAATGTCTTTGACAGTCTATAACCCCAATCAACATGTGTCTCTAAATCAAGTTGCTACTTGGCACAGTGGTGATGCTGAAATGTAATGTCTTTTGGAAATGTGCAACTATTTTAAAGGTGACAAAACCTGTGAGCTACCAGTCACACAGTTCAACTGATTCCAACTCCTATGATGTTATTGCTATAAAAATGTAGATCTTGGGACTACAGAAGATTACTACTTTTATTGTGAATGTATTCTTCATTTTTGTCTATACAGCAAGTTGACTATAATCTTCATAGTTAGGGGCTCCTAACTAGTTTCAAACAATAGCTGTATGTATTTGATATGCCATTTTTCCATTCAGATCTAAATCTACAAACCTGTCACATTTATATTAATGTGAAACACATATTAGTATTAGAGAATGGGATAAATGACTGTGTAAACCTTTATAGGGCAACTTCGATGCCAATGACTAAAACATACATCCCTCCATTTGACAAGTGACACTTTAAGAAGGAGTTCTACGAATTAATCTTCTCTCTGAAACTTGCCATCAGACACCCTACAACACTGCAGAGAATACAAAATTACATTACAAACAATGTGTAGTCTGTGTATAACGTAAAATATGACCAATCTAGAAACTTTGGTATGAGGAAACCAAGAAAGCCTGCAGGACAATTTGTTGCCACATTTTCCTTTCTTTGGAGAGGGAGTTTTGACAGATGTTCCTGTCGATAACTAGGACTGCTGATGTCAGCTGGTACATTTGTTTCCCTGTCTTGGTATCTGACACCATACATCAGTGCTTGACCAGTGAGGAGGTTGATGACAGACACCCTGCTAACAGCAGTAATACAAACAGACAATATGAGGGAACCCTCACTGAATGAACCTAAGACATGTTTCTTAGAACATCCAAACCAATGCTTCATGTGTACCTGGCATAACAGGTAAATTTAAGTTAGTCTTTTGGGTTAAGACAGACAGAGGCATATATGTTTTATATAGCTATCACATCAGATAAATGCATTGGATGCATCTTAAGCATTGAAGGTTTCAAAGATTTAGAGCTGAAAGATTTAGAGCTGAAAGGTTTATATCTTTCCATGTAAGAATAAAGTCAGCTTTGTGCATTGTTAGCAGGTTTAATAGCTGTTGCTGTATTCATAGTGGAATGAGTGGCCAATGGGACTGATTGTAAAAACCCTGCCGAGCGGAGATGAAAAGGTCCCCAGAGTTGAGGTCAAAACAGCAAGACATGGCACAGTGAAAACCTTCATCAGACCTGTCACAGAGACAATCCTACTTCTGCCTCATTAAGATAAGGACTAATGAATAATATATTCAAAGTTGACATCTTTGTTATGTATACTGTTATGTGATCTTGTTTCACATATCTTAAAAATAGTGATATCTTACAGATTTCAGACGGGGGAGTGTGCTGTATTCACAGTTACTTATTTACAGTATGTGTCATTATGACATATATTTTTTTATTAAGGTAGTATCTTAGAATCTATGTGTATGCACGCTCCCAGGGCCAGCACTTTGTAGCCTACTGTAGTTACTGCTGCTTTAGTTTACAGCCCAGCACTTTGTAGTCTAGTTACTGCTGCTTTAGTTTACAGCTCAGCAGTTTGTAGTCTAGTTACTGCTGCTTTAGTTTACAGCTCAGCACTTTGTAGTCTAGTTACTGCTGCTTTAGATTACAGCCCAGCACTTGTAGTCTAGTTACTGCTGCTTTAGTTTACAGCCCAGCAGCTTTGTGAGTTGTGAGATCAGCAGTAACTTGTGTATCCTCTGTTACTGGAGCTGCAGCTGCAGCATGTGAGTTTGTTTTGCATTTGACCATATCTGTACAGGTTTGGCCTAGGAAAGCATCAACTTTTTACCTTATGCCAGGTCCTCAGTGGCCACTGCGGCACACGCTATGGCATGCGCACCACACACCACATCACAGCCCTCTATGGGGTAGGCCCCAGTGGCTGTGTGTGTGGGTGTGCAAAGCGCTGTGACGTGTATGCTGGCAGGGAACACAAGAATTTTGTCTTCCCGTGCCGCGACCACGTGGTCAGCACGCACCAATGGAAGGGCAGGTATGCCCCATCATAGCCGCGCCCCCTGTCATGACCCCGCTCCCCAAGAGCTCACTACAGACCGCCGATTGCTGTTTTAAACTGTGCACGTGCCGCCAGGATACCAAGAGCACGTGCACCAGTGAGGACTGGGGCCGTAGCCTTACTTTGATTATTGCATATCAAGATTGCATGTACTGTTTATCTATGCTCTAATAAATGTTTTGGCATTCGGAAGAACAGCCTGTCTTTATCCAAGAGGTTGAAGGGAAGTTTACCTATATCTGTATAGTCTCACAGTACTATGAGGACAGAATAGTAACATAAGACCTTATTTGTCACTGTGGATTTTAATATTATTTGTTGACTTCAAAGAAGCCTAAAAATGCACTAGCTTGCAGTTTCTGAATATTTTGCCTCAGTCATCTTGTTTAACAAGCTCAAGTTGATGTGAAGAGCCTCTGCTAACTCTGGATCACAATTCCATGTTATATTTATAGATCTTATGCCTTGCTTGGCTGGGTTGATATCCAAACTTTGGCTTGTAGCCATAGACTACAAAGTTTACTGTAATTTATTTTAAGGTATCATGAGCATGACATAAATAGTGTCTGGATGGTTTGGGAAGTAATATGTTGTCTGTCTGTCTGTCTTTTAGTAATATCCGTGATATCCATCATGATGTAATTTCTAACATATTCTCAGTGATCAGACAGCAGACTACTAAATTACCCTTCTGCTTATCTGAATCTTACATGTATAGGTATTGTTGACAGGATCAAAGGCTGGGCGTGAATAAGGGTTGGATGAGTAACTGTAGCATTGCATTTGAAAACTATACATGCTGTATGTAAAAGAAAAGGTAAATATATATATTTATTTATGTGTGTATATGATTTTATGTACATATGCAATATTCCCTAAATATTTTTATACATTAAAAAAAAGCACAATAGAAAAATATGTACTTGCAGACTTCATTTAGATGTCCACAAGAAGCCAGTGACATCATTGTGGTGACTCTTGAGCCATCTTTGTATTTCCTTCAAAGTACTGGCTAATGTAAAAAATGCATCGCAGCAATGAGGAAACCTACTAGTTTATATAAAAAATTAATTTTAAACATGCTTTTTTAGGGGTGTATGTAGGGGGTCTGGGTGGGAGGTTGCTGCTTTAAAACAAATACATTGCTGGATATTTCCATTTGTTACGGTAAGTGCCTGAAAAGACCACCTGACTAGCCATGGCACCAAATAGTGTCCAGTCCAAAGCACAAATGGATGTTTGGCAGTTGAAAGCTAGTTCTATGAATGAGTCCTATTAATGGGGATTCCTCACTCAGTATGTGTGGGTTTGTCTGGCACGCACGGAACTATGTTAAGAAAGCCCAGACATGGGAATTAAGGTTAATTGAAGGGCTCTCAGTCTAATGGACTTTGCAGTTTTCAACTAACTGCTCCGAAGAGGAAAATTAGCCTCATACTGAAAATAGACTTATATTTTTTAATAAATTAGCATTATTGTGGTTGTCTGGAAATTAGCTCTATCCATTACAGCATTTACCTGTCAGGACAATCCTTGCTAAAATTAACTTGCTACTAAATACAGCAATTGTGAGTATGACTACACACCTCCAACTGCCTATAGCTTCTATTTTCCAGAGAGATGAGAACAAAACATTAGTGGAATGGAAACCACTTGTATTACTGCTGCTGATTTGCTTTTATAATGCGAATCCCTAGATTTCCCCGAAGATACTTACAAACAGTGTATGTGTATATATATATATAGATATATATATACACACACACACACACACACACACACACACACACACACACACACACATATATATATATATATATAAAATCAAAAAATAAATAGATGATACCGTTCTGTGGCTAACGAAATGCTTTTATTTGTGCGAGCTTTCGAGATACACTGATCTCTTCTTCCGGCGGTGTTACAATGAATGAAGCAAGCAAAAGGTATACTTAAAACAGTGTCTCTTGGAATGTTATCTGTGCTAGTCCTTCCCCCGGTGTGGATGTGTTTTATGAATCTCTCACATTTCCACACCTACCCACACAATTTATATCCACTCCCACTCCACACACACCTTTTTGTAAAGCACTGTATATACTGTGGGCTCTCCATTCATTTATATTCACACAGATACACACACACACTCTTACATCACATGCTTTCAGGAACCTTTTCACGCCTCTAGCCATAAAACACATCCACACCGGGGGAAGGACTAGCACAGATAACATTCCAAGAGACACTGTTTTTAAGTATACCTTTTGCTTGCTTAATTCATTGTAACATCGCCGGAAGAAGAGATCAGTGTATCTCGAAAGCTCGCACAAATAAAAGCATTTCGTTAGCCACAGAACGGTTTCATCTATTTATTTTTAGATTATTGAAGCTCGGCTAGCACGGTACTGATACCTCTACATGTATATATATATATATATATATATACATCTATATATATATATATATATAGATAGATAGATAGATAGATAGATAGATAGATAGATAGATAGATAGATAGATAGATAGATAGATAGATAGATATAGATATAGATATAGATAGCTATTCTATATATATACACACACACACACACACATACACACATATATACATATATGTGTG
Source organism: Ascaphus truei (assembly GCF_040206685.1). Lineage (NCBI taxonomy): Eukaryota > Metazoa > Chordata > Amphibia > Anura > Ascaphidae > Ascaphus > Ascaphus truei. Next base: position 250,633,037 of record NC_134484.1, on the reverse strand, counting down.
TATGTGTGTATGTGTGTATATCTATACATGTATATATGTGTGTATATATATCAGTTGTGTGAAAAAGAAAGTACACCCTCTTTGAATTCTATGGTTTTACATATCAGGACATAATAACAATCATCTGTTCCTTAGCAGGTCTTAAAATTAGGTAAATACAACCTCAGATGAACAACAACACATGACATATTGCACCGTGTCATGATTTATCTAACAAAAATAAAGCCAAAATGGAGAAGCTATGTGTGAAAAACTATGTACACCCTTACTGCTTCCATAGGAATTAAGATGCTAAGTAGCAGACAGGTGCTGCTAATCAAATGCCCTTGATTAATTGATCATCAGCAAGTGTGACCACCTCTATAAAAGCCAAAGTTTTAGCAGTTTGCTTGTCTGGAGTATTCAGTTGTGTGTTAACACAATGCCAAGGAGGAAAGACATCAGAAATAATCTTAGGGAAGCAATTGTTGCTGCCCATCAATCTGGGAAGGGTTATAAGTCCATTTCCAAACAATTTAAAGTCCATTATTCTACAGTGAGAAAGATTATTCAAAAGTGGAAAACATTCAAGACAGTTGCCAATCTTCCCAATAGTGGACGTTGCAGCAAATTCACCCCAAGGTCAGACCGTGCAATGCTCAGAGAAATTGCAAAAAAAACCAAGAGTTACATCTCAGACTCTACAGGCCTCAGTTAACATGTTAAATGTTCAAGTTCATGACAGTACAATTAGAAAAAGACTGAACAAGTACAGTATGGTTTGTTTGGAAGGGTTGCCAGGAGAAAGCCTCTTCTCTCTAAAAAGAACATGGCAGCATGACTTAGGTTTGCAAAGTTGCATCTGAACAAACCACAAAACGTCTGGAACAATGTCCTTTGTATAGACTGGACCAAAGTGGAGATGTTTGGCCATAATGCACAGCGCCACGTTTGGCGAAAAACAAACACAGCATATCAGCACAAACACCTCATACCAACTGTCAAGCACGGTGGTGTAGGGTTGATGATTTGGGCTTGTTTTGCAGCCACAAGACTTGGGAACATTGCAGTCATTGAGTCGACCATGAACTCCTCTGTATACCAAAGTATTCTAGAGTCAAATATGAGGCCATCTGTCCGACAGCTAAAGCTTGGCCGAAATTGGATCATGCAACAGGACAATGATCCCAAGCACACCAACAAATCTACAACAGAATGGCTGAAAAAGAAAAGAATCAAGGTGTTGCAATGGCCCAGTCAAAGTCCAGACCTCAATCCGATTGAAATGCTGTGGTGGGACCTTAAGAGAGCTGTGCATAAACAAATGCCCACAAACCTCAATGAACTGAAGCAACATTGTAAAGAAGAGTGGGCCAAAATTCCTCCACAACGATGTGAGAGACAAATAAAGTCATACAGAAAACGATTACTTCAAGTTACTGTATTGCTGCTAATGGTGGTTCTACAAGCTATTGAATCATAATGTGCACTTAGTTTTTCACAGATGGCTTCTCCATTTTGGCTTTATTTTTGTTAAATAAAACATGACATGGTGTAATTTGTCATGTGTTGCTGTTGTTCATCTGAGGTTGTATTTACCTCATTTTAAGACCTGCTAAGGAACAGATGATTGTTATTATGTCTTGATATGTAAAACCATAGAATTCAATGAGGGTGTACTTTCTTTTTCAAACCACTGTATATAATGTGAGCTGCAGACCTGTTTAAGGCTGAAATGGATAGTCACCACTTATAACATACTGTAAACAAGCCCCCAGTCTTCTTTATATTCGGCTTGGCAACTTTCAATTGCATTCTGAGTATTAACCTCCGAAGAGGGAACTGCTATGCATATTAGTTAGTTGCATGCACCCTCTGGAAGTCAAGGGTTAAAATACTTGTGTGCATTTAAGAAAATATAAACCAGTTGAATGCGGAAGGTACTGTATCTCAGCTTTTAATTCCAGCAAGAGCTTGTCTCAAAGTATATGGATTTCAAGTCAACCTGCTTTGTCTGAAAAAGTTCAGCACTATGAAAGTCAGCGAAAGCAGAGGGACTTGAGTAATCATGTTAGTAGCTATGGGGAATGATGTGACCACCAGACCCATATCCATTACTGCCTTGGCTGTGCTCTGTGAAGTTTATACATTTCTGCTCCACAGTTCTAGGATTATGACATCAGTTGGATTTATTTAAAAATGACAAATATATCTGCCTCAGGTGGATTGTAAAGTATGCTGTGTAACAATCTTAGCATAAATACAATACGTCTGCTGCATTTTTAAGGCTGCCTAAAGCTCCAATGTGTCTAGGGCATACTAAGGTAACAAACAGATGTTTGATTAGTGACAGCATATGTCCATTTCCAGAAGAAAAAGCACCACTGCAGGTTAGGCTAACCAAGTAGAGACAATCCGGGTTTGATAATGTTTTAGGAAAAGGGTTTCCATCCTTAACACCAGTGTTGTTTTTCAACCAGTAAAACGGTTTCTTAGTCATTATAGAAAAAATTATTAAGGGGGTCCCGCGATATATGGCAAACCGCATAGCTACTTATTTTAACAGTAAGCCTTGGATGAAGGACAGGAAGGAGATGTTGCAGGCACAATGCTATGGGAAAACACCAAATTGATTATCTGGATTATTTGAAATCAAAGATTAAGTAAAAAGTTTTGTAGTAAAAGGGTGATATTTTGTTATGAGAGATTGGGTGCACCCTTGACCTAGGGCCAGAATTGAACAGCTACATTGAATTCTGAATGATTAATTTGTACTTGACTTATTAGTCAATGGTATGACCATTCTGTTGAAAGAAAATCACACACTTAAACAATTTTAATTTATAGGGAAATTACAGAAAAGGAGATTTATTGTACTATTTCTTGCAGCATCTTAAAGATTCTGAAACACTAACATAAAAAGCTTGGTTTCCGAGGTTTCTTTGAAAATATGGTAATCAATGACATTCAGCTCCTGTATAACCTTAAATGTCAGTCAAATCAAAACTTTTTTGCATAAGTGTGATCAGTAATTGCATTGTTCAAAGTGCATGATATTAACTGCTCGTTTTTATTTCAAACCAGGAGTTGCCCTTACTTTTTTCTCTTTTTTCACATTTATACTGTAGTTTCATTTTTCTGTTTAAAGAAAAAATAAGCACTTCAACTTCGATCATTTCTGAAAGGTCACTTGCTTATGCGGTAGGAGTTTTGATCAGATGAACTGGAGAAAGGTTATGTATAGACATAAGATTCTCGCAGGCATTCACAATTTCATAAAGACATTTATATATTGTAGTCAACATTTTGCTCCCATTATGGACCTTTCTCGATCTTGACATTATGGACCTTTATATATTATAGTCAACATTACGGTTTCATTATGATCCTTTCTTTATACTCTATATTGAGAACGGATCATAATGAAACCGAAATGTTGACTGCAATAATAACATTTCTTTTTGACGTTGTGATTGCCTGTGAATACCTTATGTTATTTTAGCAATACCTTTTCTCCCTAAGTATGGTTATAGCAGAGATAGTGTGTTAATCATTAAAACAAATACAGTCTAAACAGTGTTGTTCCAATTTGTGATGCATTTGTTTTCTTATTTTAATCAACTTACCATAGTATTACATTTTAGAATTCAAAATGACCAAGAGATTTATATATGTTATTTTACTGGTGCTTAGTGCCAGTGTATTTAAACAACAATGAACAATGCTCTATATATTACAAATAAAATCAAAAAGGCCCCACTCCCCTCTCTCCCCTCCCCCCCTGCCCCCCCCCCCCACACACACACACTCACACACACACACACACACACACACACACACACACACACACCACCATAGCTGTACCCAGGTTTGTTTATTCATATTCTAAACTTGCCAAGACAATTAATCTGATGAACACTAAATCTCTACTAACAACGTATCTCCTGCTTCTACTTTACTTGAAAAGCTACAAACCCCTTTTTTTCCCTTCCTTTTCTTTTCTTATTTTAAATGCGAAGTATGTGACCATTTATATTGCTACATTCTTACCTAAGATGGCAACCGTTTGGTGCTCCTGTTATAAATCTGTAACAATCCTGATTGTGTGCCTAGCTAAATGGCCACCTTCTGACTGTGCTGCAGTCTGTGAAATGTTGCAACTGATATGTAACATTATATTACTAAGTGTAACACATAATTTTTAGATCTTTCAGAGTAATAGACAATCTGCTGTTTGGAACACAGCAACAGATCTGTTTGTGATACTTTGTTGCCAAAGAGCAGAGCTGAAAAAGGTGTGTCAGAGCCTGTTTCAAAATAGGAAGTGGATATAAAACAATAATTAAAAATAGCATTAGGAGTTAAAAAAATGCAGACAGTATTATCTAGTAATGGGGTGCACAAACTGGGGGGGTGCAAGATTTTTTTGGGGGGGTGCGAGCACTGGGAAAGAGCAGGCAGGAGGGCGCAGCATCAGATGTTTGCGCACTCCTGATCTAGTACTACAGAACAATTTTTTTTTAAACCTTTATGATTTTTCACAGTTTGCTGCTTTAAGGAAAGTCCCGCTTAATAATTATGACTCAATATTTTTGTGTTACCACTAGAGTTAAAATATTACTTTACAGTACATACAGTATATCTACTTTGTTGCCAAAGGACAGAGCTTAAACAGGTATATGAGAGCCGTTTTCAAAAGAGGAAGTGGATATAACTTTCTAAATGGTTGCTGTAGCAGCCAAAGGATGGGCAGTACATTAAATAAATCATTAAAAATGGTATAAGGAGTTTTTTTTTAAATTGCAGGCAATATTATCTAATACTGTACTACAGAACTGATTTTTTTATTTTTTAAATATTGGATTTTTCATGTTTTGCTGCTTTAAGGTTTGTGATGAGATGGGACTCAGCAGCCTATCAGACTTGTGAGAAGTTAAACAGAAAATCCAGGTAATAGTGGTCAAGTTAGCAATTTCATGTCCTAAACGAATTGTTTTCAGGCCCACTTGACATACAGTAGGTTCTCTAACTAATGTGATGTTATCCAATGACAAAGGCCTACGGCCTCTATTCAATATGCTGAATACTTGACTTCTCCTTCATCTGGAAGAAGTTAACTAGCAAAGGGGCTTATCGATAAACAATCAATTAAGACTACTTCTCAAAAAGGCCATAAAACATTTTTGAAATACAATAACAGTTATGGCACCTAATGCTCACCAACCAGTGATAAATAAATGTGCATTCACATAAAGAGCATAAACTTGTTGTTAGTTTGAGAATCTATATCACAAACTATACTTAAGCTTTTGTGCTGAACTGGGTGTACTGGAAGGATATAAATGAAAGTTTGTTGGCTGATATCCTCGTTTTTGAATTGAGGACTCCTGTGATTAATTTAGATAAGACGTTTCTCCTGACATACATATGTCTGCGATTCTTTAAGTATCTTCATCTTACAACAGGGCTCATAAACCCCAAACATTCCGCACCCTGCAGAGATATGGTGCCTGGAGGGATTTTATTAGTCTCAAGACCCCCTTATTTTGACAGTAATCCAATAAGCACAAATTTCTGTACTCCCAGGACCCAGAGACAGGCAATACATGGTTTCAAAATACCAAGCTTGAATGCAGTAAAAAAAAAAAAAACAATCCCTGTTGTTCTACAAAATTAAATACATACCCTAGTTTTGATGGCATATTTTATGTATGTGTCAAACTTTCAAAGGAATATTATGCTCCAGATACTAATTTTCATTTAGAGATGGACATGTATTTGAGGTTTATAGTCACTAAAATGAATTGCCCTATTGTTGCATGAGAATGTTATGATTGATTTGTAATAGACCAACTTGAAAAATGTTTTACGGTCCAGTGCTATTTGCTATGAAGTATCACAACATCCAGCAGTATCTCCTAACACACTCCAACGTTTCAATGGGATTCAATAGAACACGTATACTGAATATCCCAATATATCTTTTATAACATATATGCATGGGTCAGGTATGAATTTATTACTATATATCAGCTTTGTGAATGACACAGGTTTATCTTCAGATATTGTTATAATGTATCAATGCCTGTATATAAACTGTCAATTAATGTTCGACAACCTGAAAACCACAGATTTATTCTCAGCAATAAGGTCAATACAAACACCACAATCATTGCACATTGCATCTATTCATGACATGTTTTCCTTTTTGTCTAATAAAAAATGTTTCCGCTATCATATAACCAACTTTCCCCCAGGACAAAAATAATTCTGTGCTCTAGGCTGCATTTTTAATATACAACATGTATGTTGCTCTGATAGCTTAGAATAAAATGATTCTGATCTTTGCACTCAGGAACCTTCCACATATGTGGGATAGATATAAAGGTAAAGAGACACAGTGGTTTCTAAGGCCAAGTCCCCGCTGGCTACTGCAGCGCCCACTGTGGCGGATGCTGCAGGGACAAGAGCTGCCCAATAATGGGGCCGGGCCCGCTGCGAGGGGGTGCCGCCGCGCTGCGCCGACAGTTTCTCCTGCTCTCAAGAGAATTGAGATCAGGACTCGCGATGGAGCGCTAGGCCACGACCCCTGGCGGTTCAGCCAATGAGGGTGAACCTGGTGGGTAATGTCACGGCCACGGCCATGCCCCCGTCACGCCCCCCCTATCTTTCCCTGCAGACTGGAGGATTCGGCTGCACGTGCCGCCAGCCAGGCAGACGCGCGTGCAGTGCAGGCAGCGGGGCTGTAGCCTAAAGTGTCAGGTGCGATACAACAACAAATTACATTATGTAACCATGTAATGTACTTTTATCTCCATATTGATATGTTATGTAATTTTCTATTTGAAGGCATGTTGTCTGGAGATTTTTTCCCCCCTAAATAACTGAAAGGGACCATTTTGCAGTCATATTTGGATTACACATAGCAGCACAGTTTTCCTCTAGTAAGGACTTTTATCCATACTTACCAGTCTTCTGCCATAAGACACTTTCCGGCACTGGAAGATATCTTACAGTCAATTTAAGCAAATGGACTTTAAGTCTTTTTTATATATATATATATATATATATATATATATATATATATATATATATATATATATATATATATATATATATATATAAATATATATATATATACATATATATATATATATACAACTTTTGGCAGAAGACTGATTAGTAAATATGGGACTATGTGTGTAGAATAGGTCCACAGTAAAATATGCCAAAATGAAGATAATTTGATCCATGTGTAGATACAGTAGCTATATTTATCATTAACACCTTGAACTTGAACTATGCATCTAAATTCTGAAATAATAAAACTCTATAATTTCACTTGTAATTTTCAAATATAAAGCGGTATATTAACACAATGTAGTATTTGTGACCCCTACCTTGGAGGGCAGGCTTGCAGATTGCAAGGGGAAAGTCCTGTGACTGGTCGATTCTTGGCATTACAGAAAGAAGTATTGACTTGAACACGCATGTCTTTGTAGCACCCTTCCTTTGTGTTCATGTGACCTGTAATAGGAGGACAAAACAACATCGCCAGAATAATGAAATTATTTTCTTTTGGTTTTCCAAAAATCTATCAAATGTAAAGCAACATGGATTTTTTTTTAATTAACAATATCTGGTTGTTAATCGCCAAAACGTGTCCAATAGCAAGGTGATGGAAACTGAATAAGGGGCTATCCATTAATCACGTTGTAACCAAAACCTGGGATATTTGACTTACTAGTCATTTAATGAAATCATTCAATGTTTTGTGCAGTCTTTGAAGATTTTTTTTTGCACACCATTTAAAAACTGAAATGACTCTGGTTGGTGTATCTTCGCTGCAAACTCTTGCTGTTAATAATAGATGTTGCCTCATTCTTGTGCTTGATTCATTACCCTCTGAATGTTAACACCATCGTTTTCATCCTGTACTTGAACAAGTATCACTTTTTTGCTTTTATCCAAAATTCACTTTTTAATTTCCGTATCCCTTTTTATATTTACTTATATTGAAATATAAATAAAGGGTTAAAAATAATTTGTTGATTTTTTTTCCTACCAGTTTTGCACACAAGAAGACTTTAATAAACAAGCACAGTATTTTGTTCTATGTGTGTTTTCAGTATAACATAGCTATCTTCCAAACAAGAGGCATAGGTCATTTAGAGGTATCAAAACATGAGGAATCTATATTTGCTGAAACGACATGCAGAGATATTTAAAATCACAAGAGGCCTCGCCACATACGGCGATGTTCTATCCTGTCTTTCCTATATGTTTGCAAAATCGTGTGTATTAGGCTATGTATAAACTATGACTTGTTGTGTAACTACTTTTGCCTAATAAAAACGTTTGGAAAAAAAATCACACTACAAAGTACAGCATGTCTTTTTAAAAACAATTTTGACATTTTTATGCATTTTGCACATTGATAGAACTTTGACGATGACACAATGCAGACTTGTTTTAAAAAATAAAAATAGTTTTATTAAGTCAACGTTTCGGTGCTATAGCCACACCTTCATCAGGACTTGAACAGTATCCCATACAATATCACATACAAAGACTTATATAGAGACCAATGAATTGCCCAAACAATCTCTAAAATATAAGTTCCTCCTCCATCTGAGATCAGAGGTCATGAGTGACATTATGACACCAGATTACAATAAAAAAGTGAGAAAATAAAGAAAGTGAAAAAACATACAAAACCACCCTAAAATAATAACTAAGAAAGAGGGGAAAAAAAAGGAAATCAAAGAAGAAAATAAATAAAATCAGATAGAATAAATCAGAATATAACTAAAATAAAATGCACATGTTGATCATAATGGCCCCTTTTCTTCATAATAACTTAGTACAAGAGTATTTAATGTAGAATCTATAATTAAGAGAGCAAATGTCAATTTTTCCCGGAGACAACCAATATATTACAAAAAAAATATATAGAATATCTTCAATGATCTTCCTAGAAATATCATTTAAAGGCAACTCTAGAGCAATTGTAAACTCCAGTTAACAGCTATTTTCTATGTAGATCTCAAAGGATAAAAGTATTATACTGTACTTCATTATCAATTTACTGTATCATACTGTGAGATATGAATCATTCATAGTCATGCAACCCAAAGATTAGTATATTGCTGCAACATATTTAATCAGAAACTGAAGCAAATTAAAAAAATAAACATAAATAATAAAATACCAAAACAACAGGAAAGAACAATACCAACAGTCAGAGCTATATAGAATAGAAAAATTGCGGTTACAGCCATTTCTTAAAAAGAAGATGTAATTCGAAAAATAAATGAACAAAATACAAACCAATAAATAAGTAAGGCTGGTAAAGTGAAGAAGATTGTTATTACCAGTGAGTTACATATCAGAAGAAGAGGAAAACCCACGGTACACAAATTAGAGATCCATATACAAGAACAAAGATAAATCAGTAAACCCAGTAGTTCGTGGCCACTGACATATAGTAACACCCATTATGCACAAAAATCTGCGGTGGATATATCATGCCAAATTCAAACATATATGGGGAAAAAATGGTAGATATTCATTCAATTTAGATTGAATATAAAAGAGCACCAATTTTAGATGAACCAGTTCCAAAAACAACATGTTGTTACCGTATATCAAAGAAACACATGTATCCCTGATTAACATTATTAATACCTCTAGGTGCAAGAGCATCAGCATATAGATCCAATAGGCTTCTATCTGAATTTTCTCCCTATCACCTCAACGCCACAATGGCTGTATTTTCTCACTTTTTAATTGCAATCTGGTGTCATGACGTCACTTTTGACCTCTGGTCTCAAATAGAGGAGGAGCTTGTATTTTAGGTGGTTCATTGTGCAGTTTGTTGGTCTCTATATAACCCATTGTATGTGATACTGTTCGTCCTGAGGAAGGTGTGGTAATAGCATGGAGAAGTTGACTTAATAAAACTATTATTTTTTTTAAACCATTTTGGAGTGCGTTTTCTTCAAAGTTCTCCGAGCATGTGAGTATAGCAGCTGCTGAGCAACAGCACCCAGCACCTTGACAGAAATTGAGCCATGGAGCATTTACTGTGAGTAAGGTGTGCAAGGCTTACACCAATGTACTTTCTATACATTAAATGATTTATTATGAAAAACTAGCCAGAACCTACAAAGAATCCAGATTTTCTAGGTCCAGTATACTAACTTAACTATAAATAATTAATTTAACTTAAATTGTTAAATTACAATGAAGTGTTGCTCTCAGTAATGATTATTTTTGGGGTAAAGGCTATAAGCTTAGTTCAATCTATTGTTTTAATTGAAATGCAGGTAGTCCTCGCTATCCAACGTTTCACTTTACAACGAATGGCATATCCAACGCAACCCTATGGGTCATTTTTCGACGCCGGAATGCGTTATACAATGCTCACCACCACTGATTAACATGGGACTCACTTTACAACGGTTTCACTATCCAACGCTACTTCCAGAACAGATTCCGTTGGATAACCGAGGACTGCCTGTAACGCTGTCTAGCTATTGACTAAACAAGGGTTTCTTAACCATCAAATTTATTTTGAAGAATTACGTTCACTATGTTACTGTAGGTAACCACAAGAACTCACAGTATTCAATTAAAGTGATGCATCTGTTATCATTCTTTGTAATTAATTATGTTTTCTATTTTTCGAGTGATTTTTCAATACCTTCCTTATCTCAGCGAGATAAAAGGAGTAACTAAATAAACATTGGATGCTACTGTTTACCAACAACTTTTTTCCTTTTGTCCTTCAGATTATCAAAGCTATGCTCTCTATTTGCTCTTGTTTACAAGCTGCAATCAGCTTCTTACACCCAAGGAAGTTGATATGAATCATTTTTGTTACATGGTCACCATTACTCTGATGACACAAAGAGATAAAAGAAATACAAATAAAAGAAGCTGTAAAAAGGTGATTCATTAAAAGTAAAAAGAAGCCTCAAGCAAACCAACCTGAAAAAAAGGGTCTGAAAATACTGATTCGTAGGACCAAAGCAATGGTAAATGTTTGGCTAGGATTCACTGAGCTCTCATAAGAGGAAATGGAGATGTCGTATCCTGTGTAACTGCTTTTACCTTATGCAGTAGTTATAATACTGTACCTTACAATCATTGTCTCCAAGTTATGATCACTTTTCTAATATCTGGTATGTATATTTGTGTTTGTGATTACTAACTCACTCAGCATAGTTTTATATATTTTGCTTTCTTATACAGTGCAGAAAACATTCTCCGTGCTGCATAGTATAGAGTCATTGAGAGTTTTGCGTTGTCTATCCCTATTGATGAATTCATTGAGGAATCCCCTGAGGAAGTAGAGTAATGTCTACGAAACGCGTAGGGCAGGTGACATAGTAACTCACTGTTTGGTACTGGACGTTTATGGACATTCGTATTTGGAGCCTTTCTGCAATTGCCAGCTCCCGACATTTGGAACACATCAGCTGTCCCTTTAAGGTCACGGACACACTCGCGCGCGGGCGCGCTGAGACATCCTGTGCAACCGGAGGAGGAAGTGGGGAGAGCGGCCACACGTGGTGCGGAGCTGTGGACCCTGCTAACTAGCCTCCGTCACCGGCACTGTTCCGGTAAATACCTGAAGGGCGGTTTTGGACTTGCGTCGCGGCGGAGCAGAGATACTAACTCTGCAAGGATTTCACCAGCGCCTAGAGGACTCGTTCCTAACAACGCGTGTTTATGCCTTGCTGCTTGTAAGTAGGGCTCCAATTTTTCTATCCCGGATGACCTGCGGTTCTTTGTATTTGTTAGTACCATTTTATGGCATAGCCCCTTTTAATAAATAGTATTTTTAAGTGTTGCTAGGTTTCTCACTGTCTTATGTGATTTATAGTGTAGAACTGTTTAACCCTACAGTGTTGCACTATGATCTTTGTTTGTTTGTGTTTTTTTCATTACATGGCCTGTCGAGCAAGTGTGCAGACCCCATGAGGAATACAGGACTTTCCATTGATTATTTGGCGCCAGGTTTCTTTTTCTTTTTCACGTTTTTCTGTTAGTACTGGCAGTATTACCAGGCAGCCTTCCTTTATTATAAGATATTTGTTATTGATTACACATTGGTATTTAGACTTTAGCGCTTGTTCACATTTTTTTCTTCTCGTTTTCTCATGGACCAGGTGAAAGGACATACAGGACAATATTGTTGAAAGCTTTAACCTCCTCCCCCCCCCCCCAGGGAAATAAAATGTTAAGAATGGTGTTTAATGGACAGGTTAATTTGTGATTTTTTATTGGAGTATTCAGGGAAATAAGAGCAAATTTGGGGCCCTAGCAAGAGTATGAGGAACTAGACTAGGAGTGGAGGAAATAATGAAGTTGTAGCTATTTGTTTGGTTAACTGAGTCAGTTCAACAAAATTAATGTGGCTATATAGATGTACAATAGCCTGACTTTTTTTGCTGATGAAACGGCTTTAAAAGCCAAAAAAACATGGCTTCAGTGAAAATGACAGCTGTGGCTTCCCCCAGCATCACTGCGGGTGGTCCAATACTGCCGAAGGAAGCTGTGGCTGGTATCCGCCGGCTTCCTCCGGCAGAAATAAACTTAAGTCTGGCTACATCTGCATGAGATTCACAGGAATATCATTAGCAAATTGCATTTGGTGTGTGACAAATAAAAGCAAATCTTCCCGCACCGTGCTCTACTTTTGCTACTAGCATCCATTACTTACACTTGATAAATACCACTTTTTGTTTCTACTGGTGTACAGTATCTCATTAGCAGGGACTATGTTTGACTGTTCATTCAGAGGCATGAGCGCTGTGTGATTGTTTTAAGTATAACAAAAAGAGATGAAAGAGTGGTTCTGGTAAAGGGCCAGCACAACTCTACAAGGGAAAAAGCAGCATTACATTCTTATAATTTTACAGCAGATAAACAACTCCAGCAAATGACTAATTCTATGGCTGTGAAAGCGTGAAAAACTAGCATATTAGCCTGTTTCAGTTGAAGTGAAGATTTATCTATTTCACAGTTACTTTAAAAGTGTGCATATCATAAATATGAGTCAACGTCTTCATTTATTAATTCTTGGCAGAAACGCATTTCAATTTGTGAAATATTTTCACTTTTACAGATTTATGATAAAGCACTTAACGTATCCAGATGGGAGGCATGTGAACAGAGGTAGGTTTCATCCATGAAAAGCACATTTTTACACTGCCAGATTTTCAATGAACTGATTTTTAATTCATTAAAAAATAAATGATAACATTCAAAGGAAGAAGATACATCCAGTATCTTTTACCGTTATATTGGAAGGTTCGTTTGAGCTGGCTTTTATATTAAATGAATGAGAGCTGTTGAAGACTTGGCAATTTTAACATATTTTCCCTGCATTTCAATCACAAAAGTGTCTAGATAGGCTTATAAAAATTATAAACATAAGTACAAATCCGTGATGTATTCACATAGAATACTGTACCTTGATATGTTAGGGCAAAGCTCTACACATTGTGGATGAAACATACAGTGCTATGTTGCAAACTGGATCATTGGCATTTTGACTTTGCATTACTTGGTGAACTATACACACCAATCACCCAGATAATAATAATAATAATAATAATAATAATAATAATAATAATAATACTGTTTTCTTATACAGACCTTTAGTGTGCGCAGTGCTTTATGTAGACTTTTTCACACACAAGTACATGACCTGTAGATCTGATCAGTAACCACTTTTAAGACATCTATTTCCTAAGATAATGGTTAAAGCAGCAATCCCCCTACAAAGTCTTACATTTCCGAGTTATCACCGGTTATATTAGCCAGTTTAAAAGTAAAAATGAACAGGGAATAAGGTCTCAGGAGTCACCAGCAGAAAGCCCCAATGTTACCTCCTGATGACAACACAGATTTAAGTTGGTCAATGGAGACATGATGACCCAGGTGGACATATTTTATACACCAATATACTGTACAGATGATATCTCAGGAACATGGAAGTTCCAATTATTCGGAGCACCAACATTCAGCTCTGAGAACTCCTGATCAAATACAAAAAAACAACTTTTTTTTGTAACTTTTGCACCACTTTTGTACGTAACTTGGTGTTGGAGACTGATAAAACAGGCCTTATAGTGATCTGCTATAGGGGTTGAGACCAGGTTCATGTGCTTCAGTGACAGTGATGATATCATTTTACACTACTTTTCCTCTTTGTGACAATTTACTAAATGTGGAATATTTTGGTAATTGTTGATCTCTGTCTCACAGTTGAAAACTGATGCAAAATGGAGTTTCCCCAGCTGTAAAACTGGTACAAAAATACTGAAATGGATTTATCAAGCAACTTTCATTAGTATCAATGGGAATGTTTTTCCTTAACATTGTCTACCACCTGTCACTAGTTTTAAGTTTCTAGACATATGACTTCACTCCCATATACTGTAACAGTTGGGGTACATTTTGATAATCTGTCATATAAGACCTATGTCAAACTAGGTGCACTTCATAGGAACAAATCCTCCCTAAACCCGCTGGTCAGAAAGCATATCGCACAGCAGATGCTAATGTCAATTATAGACTATAAAGACATTGCATATGGTACAGCACCCCAAACTCACCTTGGCAAACTAGACGCCCTCTACAACTCAATATGTTTCCTTGTACAACAATGTTTGGTAATATCAAACAATGTACAGTAGTAGTAAAAATAAATATTAAAGTCCGGGGTTATTTGGGAAACAGTGATGTGATAACTCATTTGAAATAAATGATCAAAAACCATATTACATTAGTTCAAAAAAGACTTTACATTTTAGAAAGGCAGATTTTAATAAACTGAGGAGTATTCTACAAGGAATACATTGGGATGATGTTTTTGCAGGGAAACATAAATGGGCAGTCTTTAAAACATTGTTAAAAAAGCACACTCATCTGTGGCTAAATAAACAGGTAGGGGAGGAAATGGAAAAGAAGACACAGGCGTTTAGATTCTTAAAGACAGGAGGGACAGAGGCATCATATCAGAATGATAAGAAATGTAACAAAAGTAGCAAAGGGGCAATCAAATTAGAAAAAATTGAAAATTAAAATAGGATCAACCCTAAAAAGTTAATTAGGTACCTTAATAACAAAAAAAAATAGAAAAGAAAATATAGGAGACGTGGACAAATTATTTTAGATAAGGAGAAAACAGAGATATTAAACAAATTCTTTGCCGCCTTATTTATCAGGTAAGAATAAATTGCAATAATTTTGCCGCAGGCGGAAGCCACAAGCTCTAGGGCTGTGGCTATATTAATGAGCAATTGGTTAACTGAAGAAGAAGTTCAAAGGCGGCTTGATAAAATTAAAGTAAATAACGCACCTGGCCACGATGGCATACATCCAATAGTTTTTAAGGAGTGAAGTGCACTAATAGCAAAACCATTACATTTAATATTCAAGGATTTCATTTCTACAGGCGCAGTACCATAAGATTGGTATAAACTAGATGTGGTACCTATATTTAAAAAGGGAGCAAGACCATAACCGGTGAATTACAGACCTGTAAGCCTAACATCAATAGTGGGGAAACTACTTGAAGGTTTAGTACAGGATAATATTCAGGATTACCTAATGGTAAACAAAATTAGTAATAGTCAGCATGGATTTATGAAGGACAGGTCAAGCCAAACTAATCTTAAAATCGAGGAAATACGGTATTAAGGCACCATCGATTGAAAGACGCACCATTGATTTAATTACAATTTTCGGGGGGGAAAAGAAAACATTACATTAGTTCCTGACCGTTCCCAGCTCCAGGAACAGCTGCTCTACCTTATGCTGCCTCTCATTCTCTGCTGTGAGCTCCAGCACCTTGTACTGCGTCTCCATGTTGTGGATCTTGGCCTTGTCCCGGCTCTTTTGCATTGCGATGTTGTTGCGCTCCCTCTACACCTTGCACTCATCGTTATGCTTATCCAGCAACTTCTTCCCCTGCTTCTTCCCCCCATCACCACCACCTCCTCCCTCCGACTGGTGAGGGGTGCCGGACATGCTGACTGTCTATGAGGCAGTGGACAAGTTCCTGCTGCTGCCCATCGACTTGAAACCCAGGTAACAGCGCATGGCGGGCGGACAGCTGCATCCCTCCACCATCCTCCTTCCTGGCCTCCCTTGTAAGCGACTCCCTCCTCCAGCAACTCAAACTCCGGCTCCACCAGCTGCGAGAAACCCAGCAGCCTTTCCCGCTGTGGTGGCTCCGGCTTCCCGCCATCCGTTACTCCAGCAGCGCCCTATTACAGCCTCGCTTCCAATCAATTCCAAGACGCATCCCAATTTCAGACATGTTAAAATGTGAAAAAATGTGCATCTTAGATACGATGAAATACGGTAGCTTCAACAAGGAATCCAGTCACTTCTCCTCTCACCGTGCACCTCACATCTGGACCAACTAGAGTTTAAGTAATTTCAAGAGTTCACCTGTCTCACATCTTAATCTAGTCTGAAACTATTACATACGCCCATAATCATATATCATCTCTAATGTCTTGAAATGTCTTTAAATTGAATTTATAACCTCTGTTCATTTAATATAATCATGTATTGTCATCATGACTCTGGGCCCACGACATACTTGAAAACGAGAGGTAACTCTTAATGTTTTATTTCCTGGTCAAACATTTGATAAATAAATAATAAATAAATGATATCTATATTACTCCATATACAGTAGGTGAACTTGAGAAAACTACCACTTCGATGGTCTCTGAACAGATCAAATCTCAAAAGCCCTAAATATAAAAATCAGATACTTTCCTGGTGAGAAGACTATATCTATTTTAATGTTACTGGGGACATACCTCCAGCCACATAATGGGAGGCGGCTAAAGCCACTCTCCGAGGTAGATTTATTACTCTAGCTACACATATTGAGAAACAGAACAATGCGGAGAGAAATTATCTAGAAATGCAAATTAAACATTTGGTACATAAACATAAAAAGGATAGTGTAAAGGTTACTGTAACAGGGGACTTATCCCTGTTCAGTAATGTGCCTTTAATCTAGCAGTGTGGTAGTTAATTACTAAACACCACCTGCCTGATTGCTTACAAAAGCCTGCGTTTGAGACAGGAAGTGACTCTCCTTAACTCTGACTGAGAGCTGACCTTTGGAGCTGACCGGTCTTGAGCTCTGCACAGCAGAGCTGATTTCAAGACACAGGGAAAACTACTACACCTGAAGCTGAACCAGGAAGTGAGAAGATTTTCCCTCCAAGAAACAGATAAGACTTTTATTCTTAAGAGATTGCTTATATCTGCTTATTTTCATGCTATATGTTTTGGGGCTGCGAGACATGCTTAACTAATGGAGATGTGAACTAATTGCATAGGATTTCACTAGAAATACTCCCAAGTGAATGGAAGCTTTGTTCCCCCCTCCCCTCCCCCCCTGTGTTTGGATAATTTCCTGATGAAAAGGAACAGGCACAATAAAGCCTATCATAATTTCACATTATAAAGCCTCCTAATTGTGTACCTCTGTGAACGCCCATCTACATTTGGTGTCCGAGGTGGGACAAGAGGTGTCCTTGTAGTTAAAAAAAAAATTGTGAATTTTTTTTTATGCTTTTTGCCTACAAGCAACTTAGAAAAAAAAAAAAAACTCATGCAGCAGAGATCAGAGTTAAAGGGACACACCACTGAAACTTACACTGCATTGAAACTTACAAAACCACAGATGGACTCTTTGCCCCAATTCCAAGAGGAGAGAGACTGCTGAAGTAGCTAAACCTTATTTGCCTATCACAACGTGTAATATGGTCATTGAAATAGGGGTTTTGCCTTCCAGCCATAGTCAGGGTTCAAGAAGTGAGTCAGCCCTTAAAAAGGGATAGGTGTTTGTTGTTTTCAAAAAGTTTCGCTGAGCAGTGAATATAGATGGTGACCTACGAATGGTACTGATTTTGCAAATAAAGGTTGCCACACCGCATAGGGCTACCAGCTGTGAATGGAGTATATGCAGAAAAGTGTGAAAATTAATACAAGACTGTGCTAAAGCAGGGGAATTTTTAGCCAACAAATGCTGAGTGAAAAACCTTTGCCTTTATAGGGCAATTTTACAAAGTCAATTGCTGAGTGTTGAGTCCGCTGCAAAGAATGTTTTTTTTCTGCAAGTAAAAAAGTATGCTTATTATCTTGGGAGCAAAACAGACACACAAAGTGTGAAGTGTGAATGCCATAATACCCAAAGATGAGACTGAAAATTACTGAACTCAGGCAGAAAACCAAATTCTGTTGCTGAAGCGGAGGTATTTCACCTAGCAAGTAAATGGTGTATAGCAAATAGACTATTTTTACCTAGCAACTGCACATCTTGTATACCTGATAAAAGAAAATGCATGCACAGTACTGCTGATATTGAAAAAAAAAATTACCCAAGAAAGAAAAGTCTACAGAGATGCCTGTGAGAGCTACGACATCTACAAGCAAAATATGCCCATCTGTAGGACTACCACAATTGGGAGTTCTAGCAAATACAGTGGCAACAGCTGCAATAGCGCCTCCTGAGGTCAGGAAGAAAATTACACCTGATAGCCTAAAAATGGAGGACAAGATGCAGCGTTCCTGTAATGAACCCTACCCCACGGAAGAGTGGCCCTTCCAGTCCAATAAAGAGGAAGACATCTCTTACGGGGAACCCGAACCGAATCACACCCACAAAACACCCCAAGAATGGTGGGGGTGCCTGAACTCGGCACGAACAGAAAAGACCGCTCCCTTTGATGACGAATATGATCAGCAGGAGACAGAGCAGGAGCAGTGGATCACCGAATATTTCTGTCAGCTAAAGCAGCTGCAAGAAAAGCCTGGCGTATATAATGAAGCTGCTAAAATTTCAAATGAAGATGGAGACCCCAATATCCCTGAAGGGACGGTGTCATCCAAATCAAAAAGGCGGAAAAAGAAAAGCAGTTCTTCACTTACCGTGGAAGGAACAGACACGTCCGCAGATCCTGTGGAGGAAAAGGGGGACAGAGTTGCCCTGCAGCCTAGAGAAAATGGAGAATTCGTCCCACGGGTAACCGAATATCCAGAGGGCCCAAGGCAGAAGTCGTGTACCCCAAAGAAGTGTCTGTCCGGTGCCAACAGTGAGGAACCCTCGGCCAACCATCCCAGGGAAGTGGAGTCGGAGCCAGTGAGTGACGATCCTTTGACCAGCCCTGAAGGTACCCAGAAAACCCTTAACCCTTAACCCTTAACATGGAGGAAAAGCAGAGCCAATCTGATAAAATGATGGCTACGCTAAAGCGGAAGTATGAGGAGGCACTGAAGCAGATGACAGTCTTCCAGCAAGAGGTTCACACTCTTCGCATAGAGCTGAATGCCTCACAACAGGAGGTCAACAGTGTCCGGATAGAGGTGGATGTATCTCAGAAAGAGGTTCAATCACTCCGCAGAGCACTGGATGCCTCACATCATGAGACCAACAGCTGCCGCACAGACCTGGAAGTTTCCAGAAAGGAACTACACAGCCTCACTGAGGAGCTGGACATTGCTAAAGAAACTATTGGTAATCTTGAAACAGATCTCAAAGTCTCTCAGAAGGAGCTTCAGACCCTCAACCTAGAGAAGGAAGTCTCACACCAGGAGATTGTCATTCTCAAAGCAGATGTGCGTAAATGGAAGGAGGACTGCAAAGAGGCCCTGAAGAATACAAAGACTGAAAAAGGAGAAAATTCAAGATTAAAAAGAGAAAACTTAAAACTGAAAGAAGAAAATTTTCAGTTAACAGAAGAAGTCAAGGAAAAGTTTGACGCAAAGCACCGACTGCAGAACCAACTGCAAGGTCTGCGTACACACCTCCAGTATGCTGAGGAGAAGCAGCAAACACTACAGGAAGAAAAACTGCAGGCTGCTAAAGAGATACAAGCGCTGCAGGAACGTCTGAATACCCAGTACGTCCCCATAGAGCAGTATGAGGAGCTAAAGGCCACGCTGCATGTCTTCAGAGCA
Organism: Ascaphus truei; assembly: GCF_040206685.1. NCBI lineage: Eukaryota > Metazoa > Chordata > Amphibia > Anura > Ascaphidae > Ascaphus > Ascaphus truei. The sequence continues at coordinate 250,613,051 of NC_134484.1, read as the reverse complement.
TCATTGGAAGCGGAGCTTCGATACCAGGTGACTCTGTATGAGAGGGAGCGTGAGAAGGCTCAGAAACTGGAGCAAGAGCTGGAGAGACAGAGAGACTGTTCCATTCCCTTGAGTCAGTACACCAAGGAGAAAACAGACGCAGCGGCAACCTTGACGACAAAAATGACAGAGCTCCAGAATATGAAGGAGACTCTGATACAGATTCCTCCAATACGGAAAAAGGTATTGGCTCTGCCCAAGCACCAGTATCCCACAGTAACTAATGCCCGTAAGGACAAGGGTACAGTGAGAGTTGGGGACTCCACGCAACTTCAAAACAAAATTACGAAGTTTGAGCCACCAAAGAAAGCACTAGCCAAACCTACAGCTGCCCTACAGGCAACAAACAGAGGTAGGAGTGCAGAATTAAAGCCAGAAGAATCCTTAGCTGAAGAAGCTGAACTGGCGTCTCCGTGGTGTGGAGAAACTGCAGAAATACCTCTTCAAGAGCAGAAAACTCTAAGGGCTAGTCCTAACTGCTCTACAACTGTTGCCATACACTTTGTCTACAAAAAGAGGAGTGCCCGACGCAACAGAAATCTCAAGACTGCGCACGCGATAAAAAGACTATACGTGGAAAAAGTCGCGAGCGACTGAGAAGTGCTGATCTCAAGCATCTTCGGGAGGAGACAAAAATAAACTCGAGAAAGGGCTCCAATCCCAGCGGGACAGAGGGTTCTCTTCCTCCATCCACTCTCATTCAAGTCACAGAGATATCTAGAATGAGAGTGGAAGGATGGGCTTTGGCCGTGGTAAGCCCGAGCTTCCCACAAACAGGGGAGGTATGTAACAGGGGACTTATCCCTGTTCAGTAATGTGCCTTTAATCTAGCAGTGTGGTAGTTAATTACTAAACACCACCTGCCTGATTGCTTACAAAAGCCTGCGTTTGAGACAGGAAGTGACTCTCCTTAGCTCTGACTGAGAGCTGACCTTTGGAGCTGACCGGTCTTGAGCTCTGCACAGCAGAGCTGATTTCAAGACACAGGGAAAACTACTACACCTGAAGCTGAACCAGGAAGTGAGAAGATTTTCCCTCCAAGAAACAGATAAGACTTTTATTCTTAAGAGACTGCTTATATCTGCTTATTTTCATGCTATATGTTTTGGGGCTGCGAGACATGCTTAACTAATGGAGATGTGAACTAATTGCATAGGATTTCACTAGAAATACTCCCAAGTGAATGGAAGCTTTGTTCCCCCCCCCCCCCCCCCCTGTGTTTGGATAATTTCCTGATGAAAAGGAACAGGCACAATAAAGCCTATTATAATTTCACATTATAAATCCTCCTAATTGTGTACCTCTGTGAACGTCCATCTACAGTTACACTCAAGAAAACTCAACTACTTGAAATAGACCAAGATGAAATTGAACATGCCCTACTCATAACTAAACAAATATATTATGAACATGGAAGTAAAACCTCTTCTCTACTGGCCTGGCATCTTAAAAAACAAAGAATTAAAAATGGCATTGCCACAATTAAGACATCTGATGGTTTGATACAAGAGGATATTGAAAAAGATTGTCAAATATGATTTGGTATCCCACCTACCTTTAAAACATTAACAGATGTAAAAGTGCCTAGGATCTTGACTGCAGAGAAAGACCTTCTAGGCGACCCCATTTTTACCAACAACATTACAAGTGCAATTGCAACTCTCAAAAATTGTAAAATGCGACGCCCAGATGGATACCCAAGCAAAAGTTATACATTTCTATCCTCCAAAATATGTCCTCTATTATGCAGGGTGTTTAATGAGGTATGGAATGATGACTTGCTGCCAAGATCAATAATGGAAGCAAATATTACATTAATACCAAAGTAGGGAAAGGATAGTAGTTGTTAATTATAAACCAATTGCACTGATATCAACATTTCTGCAAACATTTTGGCAAACCATCTTAACCCCTCTTGTGCTGATTAGTGCATAAAGATCAGTCAGGTTTCATAAGTGGTAGGCAAGGAGCAGTTAATGTTAGATGACTAATTAACATGATGTATCTATTGCAGGGCGCAGATAAACCTTTTCTTTATTCGCTGTATGCTGGAAAAGCATTTTACTATGTTGAATGCTGTATTTATGGGCCACTTGAAAGAAATGAGGATTTGGCTCTAAATTCTGTTCAGTGATTCAAGCCCTTTATAATAAACCCAAATCTGAGCTCCTAATAAATGGAAATAAGACCTTATATTTCACTTAAACAAAAGTGGGGAGAGGGCGCAACCCTGCCTCATTCTCCATGTTAGTCTTATTTTTTGAACCGTTACAACAGATCATTAGGAGCAATTCCAAAATTGTCGGAGCCTCTAGTCAGGCCCCCTTACACAAAATTGCACTCTCTTATTAAGAGAGCCTGAGACATCTCTCCCAGAGCTATACTTAATGCTACAAATATATGAGGAGGAATCAGACTTAAAGGTTAATTATACGAAGCCTAAACTCATGTGTCTGGATTTACGTCCCCAGAGATTGCCATCAGGGATTAAATTACAGTCACAAGTATATCACAATACTTATTTTGGGGTACTAGTCCCAGGTAATTTACAGCGAGTGTATGAGCTGAATTATAGTAAACATTCATTGACCTGGGTGTGTTGTTGGATTAATGGAAAGGGATTTTGTTGACTTGGCGGGGCAGAATGACTGCGGTCAAAATGAGGCTACTTCCGAAATGTGTTTATTTACAGTATTCATCTTGTTTCTGCTCCAAAATCCATTTTTGAAAAATTAGGAAGCCTACTTTTTATGAGATTCGTTTGGAACAATTAAAAGCCTCAAATTAGGTGGATGATTCTATGTTCCCCCAAAGAACAACAAGTTCTTTCAGATTCCTGAAATATAGAAAATCATGTTGAAAACACATTCCAAATGTTCTTCGTAATTGGAGAACTGCGAGCTCTTCCAAACTACAGCTCTCCAGTACTCTCTTGCTGTTTACTAAAATTAATATGATTGAACCCTTCAACGGCACACTATTTATACCCTTTACTATTGAATTCAACACAATGGGTATTTTCAGATTAAATACAACAAGGTACTGTGATCGCAAAGCAACAACTGAAAAATAAAATGGAATAACGAATTCCTTTTTACCAATAATTTCACATATGGCATGCTTTAACAAAGCTCCAAAACAAAACAAGTTTCCTAAGAGACCCATCGACTTTAGAATATATGATATAGTGAGGAGCCTAAGCATATCTTGTCTAGGATTCAGGTGGGTGTTTTCTTACTTCTATACAGAGGACATAACACCTACACTAGCAGCTTGGCACTCCAACATAGGGAAGAGATTGGATAATGATGAGTGGCAGGACATATGGGGAGAATTGCGTGGCACCTGTTTCTGCCTTACTAATGGAAACGAGCTATAAAATCTTTTATAGAACATACTTGACTCCAGTTAAACTAGCCCATATGCAACCTGACCGGACAGATGTTTCCTGAAGCTATGTGGGCAGAGCACACATGATCTGCACATGTGGTGGAGTTGCCCTAGAATCAACTAATTTATGAAAAAGATCTTTAGAAGATCAAAAAATATTAGAAGTAAATGTTTCCTTGTAGCCAGAAAATGCACTGCTTGGACTCTGACTAAATGATGCAAGTATCCTTAGATAAATAGAATGTGGAAAAGGCCCTCAATTCCATCTACAGAAGAATGGTGGGAAAGTGTTAAATGTATTAGAATAATGGAGAAGGTGATATATTCTCTTAAATATCAAATACCCACACAATCTGGTTTCCCTATCACGAGTATGACAGAGGGGTTTAGTGATAGGGGTTGAACTGATATAATGGGCCATAAATGTCAAGTTCCCTCCTACACCAAATGAAGTAAAGTGTATTATCAGGTGGATAAAATTAAAAGAGAATTGCATGTTATTAGTCAATTTATTAGTACACCTGTTAAAGTGCATTTGCTATTGAACTCTTTTGAATGTTGACCTCTCTACTTGTTTCTTTACATTTGTTTTACTTTTATATTGAATCTCACTATTGTTATGTTAAGATAACTGCAATATACAATGTATAAGTGATTTTAAGGTCTGATGTGGTTTCAAGTATTGTATAAAGTACTGTAGTACATTTACAATAAAATGTGAATACAAAAAAAAGAAAGCAACCAATTTCAAAACTTAAATACAGGATTTCCCCCCAAAAAACTGTTCTTAAACACAGACACAATTGTAATGATGGTATTTGGGACTAAGGATACATTTCTAAAATTACCAATGGCTGAGCTACACATTGGAACCAACGCTAACATCATTCTAGCCCTTGTCACAAGTTTTAAGTATCTGGGAATAAGGCTTGAAACCCACTTAACATTCAGGTTGCATATTGATACTTAGACATCCAAAACCTATGCCAAGCTAGGTCTACTTTATAGAACAAATACTCCTTAAGTCTGCTGGTCAGAAAGTACATTGCACAGCACATGCTAATGTCAATTATAGGCTATGGGGACATAGTATATGGTACAGCAACCCAGACTTAGCTTTGCAGACTAGACACCCTTTACAACTCAATATGCTCTACAACACGCATCAATAGAAAATGCTCCAAGAACTAGATTGGCTATCACTTGGCTCAAACCGCAAAGTACATTTTTCTGTCTTGTCTTCAAATACTTTCTGAGTAAGTTAACCGACTATCTGCAGAAGCTCCTCACTCTGCAGAAGCTCCTCATCCCTACCACATGCAGCACTTATCACCTAATATCTGCCACCAAAAGACTGTTCACATTCACATGTCTGTAACAGTTACATATACCCATAATCATTCATTATCTCTAACTGTCCATGAAATGTCTGTAAATTGAATGTATAACCTCTGTTCATTTAATGTAACCATGTATTGTTATCAGAACTCTGGCCCAGGACATACTTACAAACGTGAGACAACTCTCAATGTATTATTTTCTGGTAAAACATTTTTATTAATAAATAAATGTGATTGAAGCGTTGTGTGCACTTGTAGTAGTGTTGTCCAATATTTTTTATTATTATTATTATTTAAGAATAGATATTGTTTTTGTTTTGCTAGGATATAGAGGAGATCTGCAAGTGTCAAGAGAAGCAAGATTAACGAGAACACAAAGACTAAAAGTACGTACGCCATAGTACAATTTGTTTTTATTCTTCCAACTGGTGTATAATATAGTTTCCATTGCACATAAGAACAACAATTCTTTTCACACATATTAATCTTGTCTATACAGTAACTTTTACATATGCCCATAACATATACTGTCTCTAACTGTCCATGAAATGTCTGTAAAGATAACTTTTAACCACTGTTCACAACCATGTACAGTATTTGTCAACATATCTCTGTTCCCAGGACATACTTGAAAATGAGAGGTAACACTCAATGTACTATTTCCTGGTAAAACATTTTATGAACAAGTAATAACAGTCCAGGTTTTCAGGGTAGGTCTTCTCTAAGCAAGTTATCTTAAAGATAACTGGAGCTACTGTGGGTTTATTGTCAAATTAAAATTACTTTGAGCAATCAATAAGGCCTGAACTTGGGAAGCTGTGGTATTTGTTTTGCAATGAATTTGTAGATGGGAAACTTTGATACATAGGGCATTATTCATTAAAGTTCAAAAGTGCTAATCGGGGCACTATCACACTGAAATCAATAGGAGTTTCCATATGATAGTGCCCAGATCGGCACGATAACAGATTCATGAATAACCCGTATAGTAAATGACTACTAATGGGAACAACCTATAATAGAGAATTTAAAATAACCAGAAAGGTTTTAGCTTAATGTATTTGCTATATGCACACGGCCCTGGCTAAAATGAATAAGATTAACCAGTTACTTAGAGTAAACTTATCCCTTATAAACACTGTGAAAAAAAATCCCCTGATTACTTTTATTTACACATTAATTTCCTATTTTGAATATGTCAATGTATTTCACTAGAATAAGCTGCGGTTAAAATGTTTATGTCACGATTTTCTATATTTCCATCTTTAAATATGTCCATTCTTCACTGAGCGTGTCCACTATATCCCATATGAGGCACTCTGTAAAAGCATAAAACTATCACCTACTTTACGTAGGAGGTCATGGTAACCACACAATAACAGCTTTTATTTTGGAAACCATGCCAGCTATACTCAGGAAGTATTACAGACATTAATTCACTAGTTCTTAAAAGTCTCAATGGTATTTTAGAACTTTGTGGCATGCATGCTGAAAGGGGTTTTCAGTGTTGTTGCCCATTACGTTGTGAGTGAAATAAAAAATACTCTATCTACTATTCTACTTGAAAAAAAAATGGCTATTTTTTTCTGTAGAAAAAATGCAATGGAGTTAATGTAATTAATGCTACTAATGAGTGCTACAAACACAAAGAAGAAAAGTATTAGGGAAAGGATTAATCTCCAGATAACATCACTGTCATTGAAGCTGGTGGACCTCGTGCGAATTTCAATGGCAGCTTCTTAAATACCAGAATAGTCATTCTGTTCCATGGGCAGAGAATCCTAATAACTCATACAGCTCAACCCCGTTATAACGCGATCCGTTACAACGCAAATCCGCTTATAACGCGATGAAAGCGTGGCTCCCAATGTTCGTGTTTATGAATTCCTTATAACACAATTATTAGTATCTTAAATACTTTATTGTACAATGCATACAATTGTACATTATTTCTAACGTGATCCGCTTATAACGCAATGTGATTCTTTCGACCCCAAGCACAGCGTTATAAGGGGGTTGAGCTGTATTTAGGGGACCTGTAGTCTTTAATATATTTATATTCAATAGCCACGTAGCAAAATTAGCAGATGACACAAAACTGTGCAAAACACAATGAATAACCGCAAATGGACCTTATTCATTTAAATAGGAGAGCAATACATGGAAGCACGATTAATTAGGTGTAGCTACAAGGCAGAGGGACAACAAAAGCTTAGGGAATATCAATGTTTTCTGCTGTAAGCGGATAACATAGATATAAAATTGAGCAGCTAGATTTTGTTCGGCAAGAGTTCACCACGATTAGAAAATTGTCTGATACATTTAACATGTAATGTTGAATTTACATAAAATAATGGTATGCAAAATTGGCGAAACACAGTAGCAATGTTTACATTACCATGTGATTCAGAATGCATATTGCCATGTGATAATACATGAGAAAATCATAACAATTCAAACGACTATATCGTAAGTTGTTATTAATTAATTAGTAACCAAGAGCATGATTGAGACATAGTCGTAAAAATAGCATTGCCATAAAGACCATAGCACTGTGCCATCGCTATAGACCCAGATTTGGAGTTTGGGGCAACAGTTGTAAACAATTGTTCTTTTACATCATTATCTTATTCTATAATAAATATTATAATTAGGTCTTCGATTAGCGCAATTTGCTATGCGTAATTTGCACAATCATACGCTACATTGCGTTTGTATTGGATAATTACATCAGCGTTACTTTGAAAATGTAGGAAATGAGTACACACCCTACAAAATGTTACTTTTGAGGACCTTCCTTCAGTCTGCAACCAGTCTGCATAGCAGAAGCAAGCTATGCAGCATCATGATGGAGGAAACAAGCAGCCAGCACATTGAGAGGAAAAGAAAGCACACATTTAACAGAGAAGAAATTAAAGTGCTCATTGAATACATCAGGGAAGCCAAATAAATTAACTCTATAAATTCTCTCTCTTCTTCTGCACAAACTAGGCCTATTTTCCGAAAGAACAAGCAATTTTGGTAGTGCCTACATATGACAAAAGTAACAATTGCAGCCAGAACTACCAAAAAAATTAAATGGTACTGTAGCAAAGTTTGCACCTGGTCCCTGTTGGCTCATAATTAAGAAGTGTTCTTAAATTAAGAGCAGCTGTTAATCAAACTCTAAATTGGCCACTATATTAAAACAGGTGCATTTTAACATGTGTATAGCCAAGTTGAGTTCATTTAAATAAGTTAGACATAGACGCCCTTTGAGTCGAATTACATGCCCCACGCAAACAGTGTTTTGTATCAACTCTAAATCAGGGTCTTATTTTTAAAAATCGCTCTCCAACTATCAAATGGGGTTATTTAAATTGCAGCACTACGAAATTGTAAAATTCAATATGTGACCCAGCAAACACTCTTGAAATCATCCCCACACTGCTTTAATCTGTTTGGGTTTACTTTTACTGTGATATAAATATATTCTGACAGCTATGAAATGGAAGCAAAGGTAGAGTTTGTCTGTAACAATACACTGACCAGATGTGCAGGTAAAATAGCACAGATTAAAGGTGGGAGCTTGGAAGAGTAATTAATTACCACCAGGAAGATTATCAAGTTAAAAATGTGTTTTCGGTTCACAGGCATGCTGTAACTTGAGTAAAATGTTTTAATTAAATTGAAGGAAAAGGTTGAATATCCAAACCTTGCATATGTGATTGGATGCTATTGAAAGCTATTTTAAAGGGAAAGTTGGACGTTAATGCACAACATCAATTGAATGAAAAACCTGTTGCTGTGTTGCCTATAATGCTGGAGCAGCCGATTCTTCATGTGACATATCTGTGTAGGCACTAGCTTCCAGAATCTGTACAGGGGCTAAGCTTTAGCACATCTTAATTCCTATTCACTTGAATGGCAGTTGAGGCATGCTAAAGCATAGCACAACTTCCTAGGATGTATTCAGGTGTACACAAATTTGTAAAGTACAGTAGTTACTGTAGGTAAATTATTGGAGTATGGTAGTAATTATTGCTGCTTGTATTTTTTTTTTACAAGCCTACAGTTAGTTTTATATAGTTGTTTTACAATCTCTATGAAAATATGCCACTCTTTTCTAATAAACTTCACATTAAAACATAGTTGCTCTCTCCAAAGCAACTTGACTGTATACCTCCCATTTGTTGTTCTTCCTTTTTGATGAAGTATTTCACGACATGTATGATTGTCTTTTATAGCCTGTAGTTCCAGCAAATTTTCTGGGTCAGTCCTCCAAGATTCATACTAATTTCCTTGCACCACCCTGTTTTCTAGCTGTGCTACCCATCCAGTAGTGATGGAATTGGTGGTAATTGTAATCTATTCGGTATCAGAGTTTTCACTGAAGATTTGCTTGAATCTTTCACCTTTAAAGTCTTGTTTCTAATTAAATATATATTTTGTGCCGCAAGTCTCTCTATTCCACTGGTCTAAAAAGTGTAGCTGCAGCTGCATTCATTCTGAACCACTTCAGAGTACATCTGCATCGCCCCAAAGGCGGACACCTGCTGGGGCTCCACAAGAGCTGTTCCCCTCTGCACAGGACCAGTGTGCTAAGCGTTCACATTTGCTTGTACTTTGTGGAGCGTCAACCCCACCCACTAGAATGTTAATGAGCCAAGAGGATAAATAACTTTGTATTCGCAGCTGCATTCATTCTGAACCCCTTCAGTGTACATCTGTGTCGCCCCAAAGGCGGACAGCAATTCGCTGATGTTTGGAGATGCTTCTCTATTTCAATCTGAAGCTCATCAGCCCTTTTATCTCCAGTTCCCAATTTTCCAACTCTATCTGTCCATGAAAAGTCTGTGAATTTACTGTATAACCTCTGTTCTTTTAATGTAAACATGTATTGTTATAACTCTATGCCCAGGACATACTTGAAAATGAGAGGTAACTCTCAATGTATTATTTCCTGGTAAATCATTTTTATAAATAAATAAGCTTCAATGACCTTATATGGAACCTTGACCATTTTAGAATGCTTTTAAGGTTGAAGCAAACATCTCTAACAGCCTCATGCACTCTTACTGATACAGTGGCATAACTAAATTTTTGGTTGCTCCTGCAATTTTTTTTAAAAAGGCCCCCCCAAATAAAAAATGCAAAACAAATCTAGAGTTTCCACCAGGGTCCCTGTGTCAGTGGTCTTGGGAGACCACCTTTCCCCCTCTCACACACCTCCTCGCTCTCACCTCCTCTATTTCTCTCTCTCTTCTCATCCGCTCCCTCCCCCATGTATTTCTACCCCCTTCATTGTCCCCTATCTCTACCCCTTTGTCTTACTCTTCCTCCGTCTCTCTCTCCCCACCTCTTTTACATCCACTCTCACTGTTCCCCCATTCCTCTCCCCCTCCCCCCACCTTGTCTCTTCCTCACACTCAACCCTGCTCCACACACAATTCCCCAATCCCACACACACAATTCCCCCAGCACACACTTCCCTTCCTCCCACACACTTTCCACCCCCCCCCCAAAGAATTTTACATGGGAGGGTCGACAGGGATGCTCTGCTCCCATCTGTGTGCGAGCTGCTGCACTGTTTTTGGCCATGCAGCCTGAACATTGGGACAACTTTTGGGTAGGGAAACAGGCAGGGGGAGGAGGAATTGGCTGAGAAGTGATGGCCCCACCCCCGCATCAAGCAGACGCTCCAGCCAGCAGCTGCAGCCGGAACTTCTGCCCTGCCTCTGGCCCAAGCTCCAGCATTGGCCAGCAGAGTCCTCCTGCATTGCAGGGTTCAGCGGCACAGTTGTGATGCCACAGTGCAGACACCTAGTCTTGCTTCACCTACTATGTTATGTGGAAGAAACACCTTCCCCTTTTATGTCCGGAAAACTACCAGAAATTATTTGTCTCTGATGTTCTACAAGACTTCTTTCTCTTTACCAGCAAATCATATAAATACAAGTAGATCTTATTCCCAAGCTTTCTTAACTCAGAAATTAAGGTCACCAGACATTTGGTGAAGGTCCTTGATAATGTTGCTAAAATGAAGGGTAGAGAAGTGGATTGGAAATAGTATCCAGAAACGGCAAACCTCTGCATCTTCTCATGTCTTGCCGCAAATGGAATATTATGTAGTTAAGCATATTTTAGGTCTACTGACACTAGACAATTCTTTGGTCTGACTTGTAAGTTTATGGCATTCAATAACTCCATCTTGATACGTCTCCCCTGAAGAAAGGTGTTTACATTCCTCAAGTCCAGTATGGCTCAGTAACAACCTGATCCTTTATTCACCAAAAATAGAATAGATTCCAGTTTTATTTTGAAATCGATGAACCTTCTGTATGACCTTGCTTGCAGTTCTTTCACAATGTAGCACATCATCTGCATTGCCTTCTTTCTTTATGTGAACTTTGACACCACAGATTTGTTTCTCCTGGGCCTATTCTTGATCTCTAGAAAGTAATCTGACAGAATCTGCAGAAACCATTTGTCTTAGTGTCTGAGCCACTACAACCTTGAAATGCAATAGTCTTCCACCTTCAGCAGGCTGAATGGCTTGCCTCATTTAATAAATTGCCACATTAACCTTTTCCTCTAGAGCCAGAAAAAAATGGCTGCTCTGGTACTTTCTTCAAGTTTACTATCTGTAGAAGTACCTTCTGGAATGATAAAATGTTGTCTCTCTATATTATATCGTTTCTATCTGGTGCGTTGAGTTGAAACATTTTAACCTTCATTCTTGCTGCAAAAAATACCTTTCCCTTTGGACACCTTTGAGAATATTGCATCCAACTTCTTTCCAGATAGAATTTCACCTTCAAATGGAAAGGCACATAAATTATTCTTTCATGTGGAGTAAACTAACCATGGCCTGAGACACAAATCCCTCCTTACAGCCAACCGTAGACCTTGTTGCCAAATGTACAGAATCAAAAGTTGCTTCCGCATATTTTGCCAGTTATGATTGACACTCTTTTAACCCTTTTTCAAATGAGTCTACGATTTTAGAAATCTATCCATGCATTACTCTGGTTTACAAAGCTATCACAATGGTTGAATTACGGGCTGCTGCTAGAAATGACTTCCTTGATATTCTCTCAACTTCTTTACATGACATATTTGAATGATACTGCATCCTCAACTAGAAGTATTGTCTTTTTTTCGGAGATTCTAGTAATAGCTGATTAATTTTCCTGTGGTGCCTGGTCCAAGGATTCCCAGTATTGAACCTGGATTTTTTGGGAGATTGTTTAGTAGCTTAAATGACAATAAGCTCCACACTCTAAGCAATCTTTGCCTTCATCCAGGATAGAAAGCGAGCTACCGTGTCAGCAGATTCTTCTTCAGATGTTTTAAGACAGTTTTCACAATGCTTCCAGTGCTGGTCACACGCTGAACACAGCCGGTCTTTGTAAACTTTTTTCTTCTGGTGAAAACCTTTCAATACTATTTAATTGTTCCATCCACTGGCTGTCCTACAGTACAGAGGCACTGCAGCCACACTATTTAATAGGGCCAGCTTGATGCCACTGGTCAGGGCCAGCTTGCTGACACTTGATGCCATCGGTGCCACTGTACCGAGCCCCAAGGTAAGAGGCTCCATGCTCTTCCCCACAACAATTAAACTTATTGCCGGGGGAAACCCACAGGGCCTCTGTAAGTTGCTTACCTTGTCCGGCAACGTCTTCTCCTGCAGCGTCTCGTTATCATGGCGCCATGACATTACATGATGCCACATTGCTATGACAATGTGACTTCACATGGCGCTGTGTTGCCATAACAACATAATGCCACATGGCAGAGTGACATCATGACGCTGCGTTGTTGGAAGAGGTTGTGCCGTGAACGACAAGGTATGTGGTCCTGCAAAAGCCCCTGCACCGAGCTCAGCAAAACTCCCAGCCAGCCCTGTAATAAGCATGCACTCTCTTTTAAACAAACACCGAAGTAAGGACTTAACCAGAAGAATTGAGCACTTCCAAGCAATGTTCATTCTTTGGAGTCCACCGCAACATGCAGCCTCTCAAATCAAACACAAGCTATCTGACTCATTGCTGTTATATAGTAAACGTCTAGTTTCGTGCCGCAGTGCTGCTGGGACATAATTGCTAAGACTTGCTTCCACATCCAAGTCCCAAGGAGAACTAAAGGAATTTAAAAAATTGGTGGAAATATGGTGGCACCTCACTGGAAGGCCACCATCTGTCCTCTTCAACCGCTGTAGGCACATTCTATAGTAGGTGCGGGTACCTGTGCGAATGCGCGTGCATATGACGCACACTTTTTGTGTGTATGGTGGTCTGTGCTGCCGAGAGCGACAGGTTGTATATATGTGTGTGTGTATGTGTATGTGTATATATGTATGTACTGTATGTGTGTATATGTGTAATTTATTATATATTTTTAAAATGTAAAAAAAGACACGTTGGTAAAAGAATAAAATATTTATTAACATTGTGCAAACACGCACACACGCACACACATACACACAAGCACACATACATACATATACCGGCGGTAGTGGCGGCTCCATGCTCACTACTGTGCACGCGCGGCCCTAGCATACAATAGCTGGCTAACCACAGCCAACTATAAGTGCTGCGCGCGCACACGGCGCAGCAAGGGCGCCCACTATATTACATCCTAGGAAGTATGTGAAAGCACAGTGATACAGTGTTCAGTGTTCATTTGTATTAAACAATGGGTGGGTAGGGATGAAGTCTTTATTATTTAAAATCATGAAGATATGCCCTTTAATGTGCTGTTCAATATGCTTTATTTGAAAAGAGCACAGAGAATGGAGAATATCCATTTATTTGAATAGAGATCTCTTCCTCAGTGCTGGGCATATGAGAAATGTTAAAGGGAGGGGTCACAACACAGGAATCAAAGCAGATTGACTGTAAGAGGTAGATGGATCGATGTGACTGCCGCTACAATGTGAAAAATAGTGGTGACTCACCAGCGTTGATAAATAAAATCAATTATTATACTACATAAAAAAGACAAAACAGAACAAAACTCTTCCTCCCACACGTTTCACGCCCACTGTGACGCTTTAAGGAGATAGCACCACAGTGGGTGTGAAACGCGTGGGAGGAAGGGTTTTGTTCTGTTTTGTCTTTTTTATGTAGTTTAATACATTGATTTTATTTTTCAACACTGGTGAGTTTCCACTATTTTTCACCTTGGAGCGGCAGTCACATCGATCCATCTACCTCCTTCAGTTTTAGTGGTTCACTTTGGGAAATTCCAGTAATTAAGAGTTGAGGAGGGTGACAGCTTCCCTTGAAAGCCGATCTCGTACTTGTATGTTTATACATATATTTTTGTTTATATATCAGCAACAAAGTATTCAAGGCTTTACAAACTTACTACACAGGCATTACATATAAGGAATGAAAACACAATTCAGAAATTGTGAACTCCAGATGTTTACAAGTGATGCATCTACTACGTTTACACTGAACGTTACCATTTAAATGATTACTTTGTTCACATGCTGTTTCTAAACTTTTCATTCTACTTGGTGCTAGAATGGATTTAATATTTCTGGCTTTTTTGAAAACCACTGGTGTCTTTATGGGAAGCTGATTTCCAATTATGGGATCATTTCTCAATATATTCCAATGAGAGTTTAAAATGGATTTTATTTTAGAGAAAGAATTATTATATTGAGTAATGAATGAGGGTACCTCAGATTGGTGTTCCCTAGTGTTTTCTACTCTTTTATTGATCCCAATATTTGCTTTACTCTTATCCAACAATGTGTTCCTTTCCAATGTTCCTACCTGTTGAAACGTGTTCATAATGATATCCTTATCATATCCCTTATTGATAAATTTATTGACTAGGATATCCCCCTGGGCCAGATAGTCCGAGTCCAGAGAACAATTTCTCCGGACCCTCAAAAACTGGCCCCGGGGGATATTCTCCAGCCATCTACCATAATGGTTACTGTTATTATGTATATATCCATTAGCTGCCACTTTTTTGAAAAAAGTTTTTGTGATGATCTTATTGTCACTATTTACACTGAGCTCCAGATCTAAGAATGTAATGGTGGTATTATTTATTTCAGATGTAAATTTTAGACCCATATTGTTGTCATTGAATGTGGAAAAGATGTCCAAAAGTTCATGTTCGGCACCGTCCAATACAAATAGCAGGTCATCAATGAAACGGCCATAGAACACGAGTCCAGCCCCCAGTCTCGCATTCCCCCACACATGGTTGCTCTCCCACAGCCCCATGTATAGGTTTGCGTAACTGGGGGCAAACTTCGTGCCCATGGCCGTTCCACAGATTTGCAGATAGTACAAATCCTCAAATAAAAAATAATTATGTTCTAAAATGAATCTAATAACTTTCAGAATGAACTCTCTTTGTATATGATCTAACTTGGTATCTGTCTCTAGTATTTGATTAATCGCCTCTATACCTTTAACATGATTAATACAGGTATATAAAGAGGCCACGTCACACGTGGCCCAAATATATGTAGACTTCCAGGTAATATGTGAAATCAAGTCGATGACGTGCAGCGTGTCCCTGATATGTGACCTTAATTTTGCCACAATGGGTTGTAGGTAGTAATCTACATACTGGGACACGCTAGACGTCATCGACTCGACACCCGATACTATGGGTCTTCCTGGAGGTGTATTTATGTCTTTATGTATTTTCGGTATATGGTAGAATACCGGTGTTCTTGGATGGCGTTTATAGAGGAATTCAAATTCTGATTTGCTAATTATACTCTGCATTTGTGCATCTAACAATAAAGTTTTTAACTGTAATTGGTATTCAATTAGAGGGTCTCCATCTAGTGTGATATAGTGGGTCTTGTCATCCAATTGGCGATACGCTTCTATTATATAGGTCTCCCTATTTTGCAGAACTACTCCACCCCCTTTGTCCGCTTGTCTTATAACTATATTTTTATTTTGGCTCATTTCCTCTAGAGCCCGTTGTTCATTTGGATGGAGATTTTTCCTTTTTAAGGTAGATTTTTCTTCACACATTTTCTCAAAGTCTCGTAGGACTAGGGTATAGAATGTTTCTATAAATCCACCTTTGGATAAGTAGGGAAAAAATGTGGAATGTACAATAGTAGACAATCTAATAGTAGAATAATCTTGGGACAAATGGGGAATGTACAATAGTAGATTCAATATGTACCAAGGCTTCATCATTTATAGTGGCCATTGGCTCCAATGGATCCTGCGTAAAATGTTGGGTAAAAATATCAAGGTCTGGAACTGTGGTTTTATTGTCGGAATCTACAATCCTATTAGTACCAGTTGGCATCCGTATATTCAGATTTTGTGACTGCACAGATAGATCCAAAGACACTCAAAGTAATGGGTATAGAACATATTAATTCCACCTTACTGAGTGGAGATAGGCACAAAAGCCTGAACCTACGTGAAACCTATTGGATCTATGTTCTAAATACTCTCAGTCCGTCCGGTTTAAATGACTGCATAGATATTAGCACGGTCATATAATAGCACTTCAACTAGGTCCGTTATAGAGGTCTGGATAGAACATGCTTGACTTGTTCCCTCCTTATCTGTTCCGATTGGTGTCCTCCTAGGTCTGTTCTAGATCTTCTTTTTTCAGTGAACACACATTATAGTATTGATTGTATAATATTTATTGGTATACCCTAATTATAATAATTATATTTAATTTAGTTCACATAGAATACACCACACATATATAAATATATCATATATTTCGTCATTTCAAATTACAATTGGAATAAAAATTCACTTTTATCTTATTCACATATTTGAATCTATTATTCAAATTTAAATTAATATGCACACTAATAATACATTTGGCTCACAATCCATTTTTTCACCATATATCACTAGTTTAGACTATAATTAATTATACATTATCAACCTTGTTAAATATATAATTTCACTATAGTTAGATCACAAATAATTCCTTGTCCAGTAGTTGACACATTGGCCGATGGTGTATTTACTTTTCATTTTGGTTTACAAGTAGGCTTTTGGATACAAAGTCAAAGCGAACTAATGTCTTCTGTTCTTTCCTGTATGTTGGGGATATTTATTTATTTATTTATTAAAACAAGATCACATACCGTATCTACTATATCCCTCCTGTCTGTAAATAGAATGTAATACACAAAATCCCTCTCTATTTGAGGTTGATTACCAACATTAGATACAGGTCATAATTTCGTCCTTTTCAGGATCATTATATCTGAAACCTTTCTATGTTTTGTTCTAATAATAATTTTTTCATATTTTTTACCATCTTTTTCTCCTATCAATCTCGCTAAATCTTAAATTTATTGATAGATCCAAATAGCCCATGTTTTTGGGGTATATGTTACCATTCAATTATGATGGAGCATTGCCCATACATTAAAGGATCTATCATTTACTATAGACTAATATATATTATATTATGTCATATATTGGTGGTCACCTTTGGCACCTATCCTCCAGCCATTATCCACATCAGAGTCTAATTGAAATTTTAATTGTCCTAGTCTGTAAGAATAAAATAAAATTAACCAATATCCCAGTACTATCAGTAAATTAAAAACATCTGGGAAATAATTCAAGTAGGGTAATTCTCTAGTAATTTATATTGCATAAAACACAAACAGCTATTGCAAACAGACATGGATAAAATTCCTTTATTCTTGTCATTTTATATTACATGTGACATTCACAATTAGATTAAAAATAATGGTCTACTTTGATTGGTTGATTTCATATTTTAAATATATATTGCTGCCTTCGTTTTTGCAATTAGCAATTAATTATAATCATGTGTTGCACTAGAAGCATTAAACTAATTGATTGACATACATATGTATAAATAGCATGACGCACTTCCGTCATACATCCCCTGATGAAATCACCCTAAGAGTGAAGAAACGCGTAGGGAGGATTTTATACTGGTATTTACAACTGATTTTATCACAGTATTCATTCGCAGCCTTTACACTTTGTCTGCTGTGCCTGGACACGGCCAGGACATTTGGAACGTGCCGGTCTCTGTAGCTAACAGCGGGGCTATACAATCGCTAAAACACATCCGGTTTGTCTAGAGGGCGCGCTATACTTCCGGGTTAGAGCCCCAGTAGCGATCTCCACTAGATGGTTGCGGGAAGACCGGGGCCCTATCATCTATGAGAGCGGCTAGCCAGCGAAGGTACAGGATAATCTCCTGGTGTGGACTTTAAAAGGACTGAGTACCTTGCCCGTTATTACATTGCACGGGGACAAATATCCACGATCCTGGCATCCGGTTTACCAAAGAGACTGTTACACTTCCGGGTCACGGCTCCAGAGGCATGCACAGTTCCTGCACTCAGTGAAGACGGCAGAAGCAGCTGACATCCCACTTGAGAGAGAGCATACACCAACGGAGCCATAGCAGATAACGGAGGCGAATGAGTATACTCATTACATGCTTTTATTGATTTTTTGTTTGTGAGTGCATTTATGTTGGACCTAATCTATTTTTATTAAAAGTGTATTTTTCATGTTGCACTAGGATCGGGCGCTTTCTTTTCTTGTTGTTCACAGATTTATGGGAGGTCGTTGGTCCTTGTGGAGAGCTGCCAGATCCTATTTTTGAGCCCCCCCCCTTTTTTTCATATTTACATTTTTTATATTTTAAAAAATATTTTTTTTTTTTATATATAAATTTTTTTTGCATTTTTTATTTTTATTTTTATTCATATTTATTTTTATCATTAAACAATAATTTGCTTTTCACATTTATACCACTATTATATATGTATTCTTAAGTATGTTTTATGGGTCTCAACTATTTTAGCTTTAATATACATTGGTCTAGAATCACATACATTTTTTATAGCATGTTCAGTGAATACCAGTATTAATTCAGCTATTGGAATTATATTTATTTATGTATAGTCGATCATTTATGCTAATCTACAGTTCTTACTAGTACTTATGCACTTATATCATTAGTACCTGTTGAGCGCAGTCATCTTTCTGTGTGTAAATCAGTATATATATATATATATATATATATATATATATACATGGTTTTTTTTTGTTAAAGATAATTACATGAATTTAAATAAACCAAATACACCTTTAAGGTTTACAGTATTTTTGGTGCCAAAAATCTTAATTCTGCATTCCAGTCTAGTTCAGGCATTTAGAGGACCTATATATCAGCCTATATTGAAACTTTGGGCATTACACTGGCGACACACTTTATTCGAGCTCGGCTAGTCCCACGAATTCGGGTATACCCGGGTGTATTGAGGTTTGTGACTGTTTTCTGCCTGAGTGCATTGGGTTATTTTCCAGGCAGGGATTGAAGCATTTTATTCCCGCTGGCTGCAATACTGCACAGTATATATATATATACTGCATTACAATTCATGAATTTATGCCATCTGGTAGACACACGAAGCATTGCAGCCTATTAAATCCTAATCATTATCATTTAACAGATCAGCCGCCCGTCAGCCAGGCATGAACCCAGGCTGGGAAGGCAAACGCAACGGGGCTTGTCAGAGGTGAGGAGCGGCGCATTCCAGGTATCTGCCAGGTACATACTGGGTATTTGCTCGAATAAAGTGTGTCGGTGCAGTATGTATCTTCTTCATGCAAATATTTGAACACAAAACAGCACAAGCTTTTTTGAAAGACAAAACCACATAGGAAACATTTTTGTTCGTTGACTAAATCATGTTCAGCTTTTGGCCCAGTTTTGCTATTGAGAAACCTTAAAATATAACCCCTCTATCCTCATAAAGGTGTACAGAGTTATGTATGATGTGCATGAATTCCTTGATTCTGATAATTTTTTTCTAGGCATTTAGACTTCATGTCTCATTGGCAGCCAAGTAAATATCATGTTGCTTTTGTGGTGACTGGTCTTCGGCTTTTAATACAATTTTCCATCTCTATCACATGATCTGAAAATTCCTGAAACCTAGTATTTTTAAGCATCAATTAGCTGATGAGTATTGTATTTCTGCACAATCATTTATTGTTGGGTTTTTTTGTGATAGAGCTTTTTTTCTGCTAAATAATAATAAGAAGAAGAATAAAAATAAAGTATGACTACTGAAGATGCACATGTAATAAAGTAGTTAAAGTACCAACCAACTTAGATGTTATGCTCTTAATGATGGGGATTCCGTTCTCACAATGCTTTAGTTTAGTTTAATGTCTGATGCATTTATTTCTGAATTGTGTTTTCATTCCTTATATGTGATGCCTGTGTAGTAAGTTTGTAAAGCCTTGAATACTTTGTTGCTGATATATAAACAAAAATATATGTATAAACATACAAGTACGAGATCGGCTTTCAAGGGAAGCTGTCACCCTCCTCAACTCTTAATTACTGGAATTTCCCAAAGTGAACCACTAAAACTGAAGGAGGTAGATGGATCGATGTGACTGCCGCTCCAAGGTGAAAAATAGTGGAAACTCACCAGTGTTGAAAAATAAAATCAATGTATTAAACTACATAAAAAAGACAAAACAGAACAAAACCCTTCCTCCCACGCGTTTCACACCCACTGTGGTGCTATCTCCTTAAAGCGTCACAGTGGGCGTGAAACGTGTGGGAGGAAGAGTTTTGTTCTGTTTTGTCTTTTTTATGTAGTATAATAATTGATTTTATTTATCAACGCTGGTGAGTCACCACTATTTTTCACATTGTAGCGGCAGTCACATCGATCCATCTACCTCTTACAGTCAATCTGATCAACCGGACGCCATCGGGGGATAAGGAGGAGAATCTGCTCAGTGATTATTCACTCAGACTCAATACATCCAGGAGGAGGAGGTAATGTTACTCCACACCGGACGCATTGGAGACACAGGGTCAGGCTCACAGTCACTAACTGAGGTACACGGTACAGTGGGGCACCACTCACTATTTCCAGGTACCCTCTCTGTGTTTTTTCATTCCAGTATACACCCTACAGCATCTCCTCTTATCTCCCATTTCCTGACTCTACATCTCCATAACCCACCTGGAGCTCCGCAATTTATACAATTAACATATATTATATGCTTTTTTCTGTTCTCCTTGAGCTGATATTCATTTTTTTTCTTTCACTAAAACTGAAGGGCTATTTCTGAACTTATCAAGATGGCATTAGGCTGGTTTAGCCCACCTGACTCTCTTTGCTAGTGTGATATATGAAATGTGGGCTTAGCTGTACAACGATAAAGACTTGCAAAACCAGTACTGTATAAGTCATTTTTTTTGGTAATTAAAATCAACTAGCTGGCTTAAATGACACACTTGCTGAAGCGCATTGCAGAGTATTTAGTATAAAGCTTGCATAATAAAATGAAATATATTATTAAATTGTGCTTTGGGATACTATACCTCCACCACAAGTGGAAGAACACTCAGATCGGATGATGGCCCATGTGTAGTTGTGCTTTGGAGCTGGCTTTTTGTCAATCTCGGATTTTGGTATGGAGTACTCCCATGCAATTCCTGGGTTTCTACCTTGAAGCAATATCTACACAGAGAAAAGAAGGAATCAAAAGAAACAATCAGAATGTTTTTTCCCTAGGGCAAATTCACCAAGCATCCCGACCCGACACTGAGAGACATTCAAGTCTATGACAGTTCACGCAGAATTAGGGTGCAATACCACGTATGGAAGCTTGATAAATCCTGCCATTTGCTTCTTATTATTCTTACTAAGTGCTTAAGCTGAAAACTGAAGGTCATTCCAGATGAATACCGGTGGTGCTCCACACCCCAACCTAGAGTTCTTGATAGGCTGTGAGTCACCCTCACTGGTACAGTACATGAATGGTTTTAAAAATGCAGATTGGCTCAAACTGTAATCTCCACTTCAAGTCTTACATCCAATACTAGCTCTGGTTATAGAATGACCTGGAACTAGTTGACAAACCTAATTACAGTAGATATCAAGCAAATCCAGAGGGTATGAGAGTAAAAGAGAGAAGGGAGAAGTGGTGGGAGAGGAAACCCAGAGAGGAAGTAGCAAACACCTTCCAGAAGGTGTTTTGAAGCCACAGTTGCATTCAATATGAATACTTTCAGTCTACATCTGTGTCGCCCCAAAGTCGGGCACCTGAGGGGTTCTCCGAGAGCTGATCCACTCTGCATAGAACCAGTGTGCTACCGGTTAACATTTGCTTGTATTATGTGGAACGTCAACCACACCAACTGGAATGTTA
Source organism: Ascaphus truei (assembly GCF_040206685.1). NCBI lineage: Eukaryota > Metazoa > Chordata > Amphibia > Anura > Ascaphidae > Ascaphus > Ascaphus truei. The sequence continues at coordinate 250,591,090 of NC_134484.1, read as the reverse complement.
ATGACCCAGGAGGACAAAGGATTTTTAAACCACAGTCTACATCTGCGTCGCCCCAAAGGCGTACTGTCTTCGGCACATCCAAAGGGCAACCAAAGGGTGTGAGCCATTTGCTGATGTTTGGTTATGTTAAAGCTGCTCTATTTCAGTCTGAAACTCACCAGACCTTTTATCCCCTGTGCCCAATTTTCCAACTCTAACTGTCCATGAAATGTCTGTGAATTGACTGTATAACCTCTGTCCATTTAATAACCATGTATTTTTATCATAACTGTGCCTAGGACAGACTTGAAAACGAGAGGTAACTCTCAATGTATTAATTCCTGTTAAAACATTTTATAAATAAATAAGAAGCAGGCTATGGACTCAGATTAAAATTATTGCTTCAACCAGTGCTGTTGTAAATTAGGATGAGATTTACATTTACAGTGAAACCGTGATCTGTTTAAAGCTGTCTATATAGCCATCATGGGAGAAAAGAGAGGGGAAGGAGGTTTTAGATTCATAAACTGAACAAGGGATGAAGACAAGTGAAAAACCTATATGGCCGTTACTTTGATGCAGAGTTATAATGCTTAGGTTTGGTTAAAAAAATATAATAAAGGACTAGATTGAACAGTTGCTGAGGTGTTTTAAATCATTGTGAGTTGCTGAGCATTATTTTAGAGATGCCGTGCTGCCAGTAGTTATATTGTACTGTGGTTATTCTGGAATATCTGAATGAGACTCTGTGCTTAGTGCTTACTGCTTACATGTGACATTGCTTATATTCATGTGAAACACTGATTGAATCTATGTATTCTAATGCAACTGTGCCCAGATATTACACTTAATATTCCTATAATGTTATGTGAAGGCCAAATACACCAAGGTCTAATATCTGTTACTTTTGGGAAGTGCAGCTAACGTTGCGTCCATAATTTGTAGTTCTGTTTGCCACCTGCTAATTTATTGCCTCGGTTTAGACACTGAGGGCGGAAAGTATCACCTTTAAATAACTGCATTATACAAATTGGATTATTGATTTTAGGTATGCAACGTTACAATGTATTCGGGAAGAGATCTCCACTTTGTCAAATGTACAGCAGGGAACACACTGAAGGTATAAATATTAATTTTTTTGAGGGGGATTGTACATCAAGTGAAACACTACCAACCACACTTCACCAACTTTAAGTGCAGTATGACTTAACATGAATCCTTTTATTGCTAAGGCTTAGGTACAACAACATTCTAGTAATACTTCTAGTTAAAGATTCAACAATCAACAACTATAAGTATAGATACCTCCCCACACGATAATTTAGTAGATGGGAAAATGATGGACATAGGTCTTTTTTTTTAACCACAATGGTACTATAGTATATTATATAAACCATTTCCCTATCTTAATAAGCTATTGCCTCATTGTCTCCTTTCCATGATTATATACCATGGTCTACATCAGGGGTGTGCAAACATTTCTCCCTGCGCACCCCTGCCTGCTCTCCTCCCCACCTCAAGCCCTCCTCCCCCTGCTCAGCTCCGGTGTCAAATGATGCTGTAGTGTCATGTGACGTCATGTGACCCCGCGGCATCATTTAATGCCGGGTTACCATGACGACACGTCGCTGGAAGGCAAGGTAAGGTAAGTTTGTTACAGAAGCCTCGCTCGGTCCCCCGGCATTTCATTTTAATGCCTTGGGAGAGAGCGTGGGACCTCTGTAACTGCCGCGCCCCCCAGAAAATCTTGTGCCCCCCCTGGGGTGCACCCACTAGTTTGCGCACCTCTGGTCCACATGACTCTCATTGTCCATAATTACACGAATCCCTAAACCACCAGAGGTGCTTTGACGTCCCCTTTAATATTAAAAGTTTAAAAATGTTGTTGCGGTTTAGCTGAATTCAGAACAACGTTAAGACCCTAGCCGTTGAAAGTTTAAAACATTGTTTTTACATAGAAACTGACATTATTTTCAATGAAATTCAAATACTTCACAACCATATGCTGTAGCAGTTTTTAGCATCTTCTTATTGATATAAATTGCTATAAATACATTTTGCAGTTTTTTAAATGTGGCAGCCATTGTGAATTTTCCATGAAAATCTTAGCAAAAATAGAATACCTATGAATATGTCTGTATGTATCCCATAAGTCCCCAATCTCACACTATTGTAACATGTCCAACTATTGTTAACCGGCAGACAAGGATTATGGGTAGTGATATGTAAATGATCACCCTTTAGGCGTGCCAATTTTAGGCTACCCAAGTTATTACATGGATTCCTTATAGTTTTTACTTCCTCCATAATGTGACTTGGGCAAGAAAGATACACAATCTTTCTTGCCAGCTTGTCAAAAACAGCTTTTTCATCTTCCGAGCAAATAAATGTCTGCAACCCTGCATTTCCCCATTATCCCTTAGCATACAATTCTCCCACGGCAGCATGGATTCTGGGTAATGACATGAAAATGAGCACACAGTGTCAAATTAATATAGTCAAAATCCGGCCCATCACATGGCTTACATTGTCAAGTGATAGTGCTTTTACACATGAATGTGTGGCTAGTAGTATTTTATTTAAAGCAGCAACCCCTTCTCCACCCCCCACCTCCCACCTCCTTGCACCTCCATAAGTATATATGGAGTTTAACTCCTATAATGCTAGTGTAGCAGGGTATACATCCTGGCCACTGGGGGTGCTTATGAAGCTTCTCGGTCTTACTCTGAGGGGACTGTGGTGACCATGTTGGTTGAGACAGAGCAAGGGACTGATATGCACTTGAACTGTGACATACAAATATCAGTGCTGGAGGAGCACGTGGGGCGTGCAGATTGTCCAGGGAGCCAGTCAGGCTGCCAGGGACTAGGACAGTGATTACCCATAGGTCCAAGCTAGGCCCCATCCACCGTAGCTGAGTATTGTAGGGCAGCCTATTACTCAGGGACCTTCCTATTAGTAATAGCTCTGATGACCTTGATGAGCGGGATGGACTCCAGTGAGGAACTCCTCACTCTTCAGAGACCATGTGTGCAGCATTGCGGAACGCTGCATCTGCCTCCATCCAGGGAGTGAGGCCTATGTTACCTGAGCATCAGAGGGAAAGTACCCAACTGTGCACCAACAAAACTAAGTGGGGTAGTACTCCCTTTCACACACTATTGCACCGCGTGGGTAACACAGGCTATCCTAGGCTGCCTGGGATAAGATTGGAAGGAGGGAGAAGGGATTGACATTGTGGGTTGTCATTACTATTGTATTGTTATATATATATATATGTACCAGAGTAACTTTACCACTTTACCAACAGGGCATAAACATAACACAATTGGAACAACAGTAATAATAACACAATACAATAGTAATGACAACCCACAATGTCAATCCCTTCTCCCTCCTTCCAATCCTATCCCAGGCAGCCTAGGATAGCCTGTGTCACCCATGCGGTGCAATAGTGTGTGAAAGGGAGTACTATATATATATTTGTGTGAATGGTTATTCACTAAGAGTATAGTTTCCTGTGAGGGGGTCATTCTGTCCATGTGGCGGAATCCTCACAGGTGGAGGCGTTGCAACTTGCACCCCAGGCTCCCTATGTGCGGAGGCTCAGGCCTTCTGTTACCACACAGGTTAGCACCGTAACACCACATTACCCAGAAATATCCCTTGGGTGGGGGTGGGGGGGAGGGATAGGGTTGTTAAAAAGAGCAGATGCTAGTGTAAGATTTTATTTATGTTAGTGTTAGAAGTCATGATTTCTAGCTTCTAATGTTACCATGGTATCTTTTAGGCTGCAATGGACTCTGGGGTGAGCTTTATTTTTCCCTCCAGGACACTTAATATTTTCAACGCTTACATCTCCTGAACAAAGTGTCACATTTTAAAGATAAAAACAGTGTTGCAAAGGATAAGAACCTAAAGTAATTTAAACAAATGCAAAAAAAATCTGATAAGCCCCGATTGTTGCTTCAAGTGCAATCCCTGCCCCCAAAAAACCCTTTTAGCCAGGACAATAACTGCTTAGTCTCATCACCTTGAGTTTCTTAGTCTCATCACCTTGAGTTTCTTAGTCTCATCACCTTGAGTTTCTTAGTCTCATCACCTTGAGTTTCTTAGTCTCATCACCTTGAGTTTAGTCACTGATTCTAAGATAAGCCTTATAACTCACTGCAACTTTGGAACCATTCTTACATATTTTAATTTCCTTATTAATCCCTTAACTAAAGAAAACACATTTGTTGTTACACTTTTTGTAGTTAAGGTTTTGGAACTAAATCTGTAAAGCTATTACATTATCTTAAGCTATAAAGTAAACATTAAAACTGTTTGACAGTGTGTTATGTATACATTATTGTATTGTATTGCAATCCAAAGTAGGACTGGCATTTTATACAAGAGAACAAAGCCATTTGAAAAGGTTCTCTTTATAGTCATTTCAGAGAAATAAAAAGGGAGAGGTTCTTTTTATAATAAATCCTTTTATTCTTTTCAAAAAGTACCATCACACAAAACATCCAGAATTTATTTCAACAACTATTAAATGTAATCTATTTTGGCCAGTTCTGACAAGTCAGCATTTTATTGTATTTGGTTTTCTGCTAATATAGTAAATAAAAACTAAGATCACAATCTAGTACATATAAAGGTCAAGTACTCACCACTGGCATTTGTAAACCTGTTGTTGCCAACAAACAAATTACGTTATCAACAAAATGTGCTTTTTCCAGAATAACTTTAACAATTAAGCTCTTTCAGTTTCTAAAGTCTCCTGCAAAAGTTTAAGTACAGTTGACTTGTTGTTAATATTTTGCACATACAGTATAACAGTAACTCAAATATATAGCAATGTAATCATTTCAATTAAATCCCTTAGTGTACACCCTGCAGTAATGCAGTGACTTAGCGGGAGCATACAATACTCCAAGAGCAAAACAGAAAGTAAGTGGGTAAAGTTATATAAGGTTGACAGACAAGGAAGCTCCAGTTCAGACTCAGATCATAATACTGCACCAAAAGTACACATGATTACACATAGTAACTCAGGGACATGAAACTAACACTAACACTATTTTCCCCCATAAAGAAGCCTAGCTGTGCGGCATACATTGTGAGTCATGTGATGAAGTTATGTGATTCAAACTAATTTGTCGGATTCACTTTTAATATACAGTATAGAATCATTATAGAGTAATTGTCTGTTTCTGTATTGAAACACTTGATATGATGACCTTGGATTAAGCATTTCTAAATGATGATTTAGTGGGTATTCCACCTTGTGCTGAGAGACATGATACAAAATGATCATGTACAGATTATGCATGACACTGGTTTTAGCCATTCAGTTTCCTTATTTTTACCATTATCTTCAAATCACTTAATGATGTCTATTTTTATGCTCAATGACATAAGTGCTACAGAGTAAAAAAAATCAAGTCACAGTAAGGGGGCTACATTTGCAGTGAAAAGCCCACGGGGGGATATAGATTGTCTGTAAGGGCACACCATGGCACCAAAACAAAGAAAAGTTATACTAGAGCATGTATTATTATTATTATTATCGTTTATTTGTAAAGTGCCAACATATTCCACAACATTGTGCAATGGGGTACAGAGGTATGTATATTACAAAAACAGAAACAGTTACATAGAGGACAAACATGTACAAACAGATACAAAGAGGTAGTGAGCGTAATGAGGTAATGTATACTGTACATACACACCCATCCATTCACTTGCTAATAGACACAGAGCTAACTAACTCTACCTGCAGCTGCACTCAGAGACAGACTGCCTCAGCTGTTTCATTCTTGGACACTTAGACAGTCTGGATCTTGATGGCTCACCATGTATTTCTCCAGATACCCCAAAGGCCAATCCAACCTGCACATTTTCCTACTAGCTACAAAATGAATGCCAGAAAGACAATACAATTTTAAAAGAATTTTGTTTCAAGAATGATTACATTGTTTGAGGTCAATTGCTCCCTTTATTGTAGCTTCAACCATTTGTTTGTCTATTTCTATAAAGCTCCCAGAAACATTAGGCACTTCTGGGCTGGAGGCACTGGCTATCCATTTAGTGATATCTCAGCAAAAATATTGGAAATGATGCAAAACAGTGCAATTAATGCTCTTTTGCTTCTCCGTGCAAAAGAGTAAACATCACTGATAAAGTGATGTATGAAATAAATTTATAGACAATCTCTTATTTTGTATCCATACCATAAAAGTTGACATTCGGTTCAATTTTATGGTTCTGAAAACTGTCCCCTGAGAGTACTTGGTCTGAGCCATAGAGGTTTGAGAATCTCTGATTTAACTAAAACTCTGCATTTTAAACTATAATATTTCCCTGACCTAATCACATTTCGCAATATTGGATTTGCCATAAAGGGAAAGAACTTCTAATGTATGTTCCATAGTTGAAACTTGTAATAGTTTTGTAAATGTGGGTTTAAATTACACTATTACTACTAAATAAATACATAACATGTTATCATATACATCAGGGGGTGCAAACTTTCTTCTCTGTGCCCCCCTGCCTGCTCCCCCCCCCCCGCTCAACCCAACCTTACTTTTTCTCAAGCGTTTTCTAACGTCACAACATCATGTGATGTTGCATTGCCATGGCAACGCGGCATCATTTGACGCCACATTGCCATGGCAACATGTCGTCCGAGGCCGCCGGAGACCAGGTAAGGGATATACCAAGGCCTTACATACTCCCCCGACATTTAATTTAAATGCTGTGGGGAAGAGCACGGGGCCTCTGCAAGTGCCACGCACCCCTCAGTTCGCGCACCCCGATATACATTATCCCAATATACCAACATCTTGCTCTGTACACCTGGCACTTTCACTCATGACTCATCTACATGTCCATATTATACACTAAGCATGAATATGAATGGAAAATCCAGGGCACTGCGGATTTGATATAAGAATTTATTCTGTCAAAGGCACGACGTTTCGAAAGAGTTCTTTATAAAGTGACTCGATAGTGTAGTTTGGAACCTTGTGCCTTTGACAGAATACATTCGTATACCAAATCCGCTGTGCCCTGGATTTTCCATTCATATTCATGCTTAGGATCTCGCTAGACAGGTTTTCCCCTGAACCATGGTTCACCGGTATTGAAACGCAAGTATTTTGCTTTCGTATCTGATATATGGTGTGCAGCACTGAACCCTTGTTTGTATCATATTATACACTAACCATCTGCCCAGACACCTCACGCCGTATTCCTGACCAATTTACAATTTATTTTTGATAATTTCCATGGTTTTTTGTGTATCACACTAATTAACATCTGAATATCCTGACTTACTAGGATGTTATCCTTGTATAAATATGACATGCTTAATTTGTCAAAAATCTGCCTATGGAAGGAACCTTTGTGGTTCTGAAAGCTTGCACTCATTTTAACCACTAGTTAACTATTTAAGGTATCACTTCAAGTTTTAATTTACTTTTGCATGTCTTTTTTACTGGCTGACAGGGTACCATTGCCCAACTGATCAATTAAAATACTGGCGTGTTTGTGGCCACAATAAAGGATCTGCGTATTTTGACACAAAATATGGAAACAAAGCTAACAAAAATATGTTTGAATCTAAAAAAGAAGACATGATGATGATGAACAGACATGCAGTTATATTGAGGGAATTATCTCAATATGTGTCTTTAGGATTAAAAACAGGATTTAGTTTCATAGATTACTCTTTTACTGAATACACTGATTTATTATTTAATGTCAGCATCGAAATGTAACAGCAGATAAGAACCACTTTGCCCGCTGTGTCTGCCCATTTTCCTATCTGCTGTAAAACCTATTATTATTATTATTATTATTATTATTATAAATAATAAATAAAACCCCAGATCCTATTTGATCCTTGGCTTTCTTTCCCAAGTATGTTTGAATTCCCTTATTGTATTAACCCCTACCACTGCTATTTCATGAATCCAGTGCCATTTCCATGTAGAAGAGCTTCCTCACATTTCCCCTTAGCCTGCTACCCTCCAGCTTCAGAGTATGACCTCTTGTTGTAGCTCTTGTTCTCTGAAATTATTTCCATCTTTAGTTTGTTGAATTCTTTATGCTTTGGAAAGCTCCGATCTTATCCCCCCTCTCCCTTTGATGTTCTATGCCAGTGCTCTTCAACTGGTGGCCTGTGGGCCAGATGCAGCCAGCAAATGATCATGATCGGACCCTTAGCAACTAGTATAAAATTTGCATTAACAGTATTTCCCACTGAGACTCACTTATTAGTTATGGCAGGGGAGCAAAAACTTTTTCCCCTGCGCTCCCCTGCCTGGCTTTCCCCCCTTGCCCGCCCCCCCCCCCCCCTCCTTACCTTGCCTCTGGCATTCTGATGTCATGACATCGGCAACATGACATGACCCCGCAGCGTTACTTGCCGCCGTGTTGCCATGGCGAAGCCAGAAGCCGCCGGAGCCAAGGTAAGGTAAGTTACAGAGGCCTTTACCGTTCCCCCGGCATTTAATTTAAATGCCTTAGGGAAGAGTGCGGGGCCTCTGTAACGCCGTGCTCCCTCTCCCCCCTGAAAATCTTATGCCCCCCAGTTTTGCGCACCGTGAGTTAAGGCAATGTAAATATATATATAGTAGTGATGTAATAAATACTTGCAAAATGTTGAGATTATAGTCATTAAATGTAGTTAAAATTACATTGCAATAAGATTGTGGCCCTTCTACTACTAAATGTTTTTTGATCTGGCCCTTTTAGAGAACGAGTTGAACAGCCGTGGTCTAAGCTGTTCATTTTAAGGGTCAAATAATGTTTCTAAACTGCACTTCCTCATTTACACTAGTTAGCTACATTGTGAGCACTTTGGACAATGATTACATTTTCCCACTGTTTTCTTTATATTTTTGATGCTCCTACACTCAGGCTGCATGCTTGTCACCGCTATTTTAATTTGTCTGTATGCTTCTTCTGTAAAATTCTCCATATTTGGCTATATTAACAACAATAATAATTTGCACTAAATGCCCAATAATTACAAATCTGACACAATTTGAGTACTCACCTCAACAACTATTGTTTCATTTGTGGGTCCAGTCGCACTCAGAGTTTCTGGATTGTTGTATGGTCTTTTGTAGTCAAACGCAGAACCTGCAAACTTGTACTGACCAGGCCAGTCTACAGTCCAGTATCCATTGAGGTAGTATTTTTTATGGGAATTGCGCACAGAGATGTAAGAGGTAGAGATGTTCATTTCGTTAATGCGTATGCTGCGGGCTCCAGCAGGAATGGTGACTATTGAGTAATATTCTACATTTGAAAGAAAAAAGGAGACAATGTGCACTTAGGAGAGTAAAAAGTTCAACAGATTTAAACATATTGGATACTTATTTACTATAGTACCTCAGGTCTGGAGATGCATATTATACAGTGTAGTCTTTAAAAGGACCTAAATCATTAGCTCCACTCGTAAATGGAGACCACCTGTCACAAGCTTGTTTACAAGTTTACAGTGACTGAAAATAGATTAATAATAAACTATGGGGACAACAAACCAATTATTGGTTACAAGTCTCACTTCAAGTGCTAGGGACACTTCAATAAAGTCTTGCTCATTTAAATCAGAATGAATAAATGAGTCATTTTCCCATTTACAACTCCATTATCTCATGGAGCCTTTACCTGCATATGAGTAGATATTGCGGTACCTTGGTAATAGAGGTAGATTTTTTTCATGCAGATTAAAATACATAAAGAAAATACATTCCATATCGCCAGTCAGATACTGTATATTACTCTCTGATAATCTGTTCATTGACAAAGTAATTGTACCTCAGTTTAAATCATTTAGGTTACACCAGTCCTAAAAGCCCTTTGCCTACAGATCAGTGGTATGTTTTGTGTCATGTGATTTGCACTTCCCAATCTAGCACTCCATACTTACGGTTTGAATAGTGCTGTTTAGTGTATTGATTCCTATAAATCTTGCAGGTGGAGTTATTACCCTTGCATACACCACATGCATCTTGAATAGCATTGGAACCAAGAACCTGGTCACATCCAACTGTCTGCCAAAGAAAAAGAATTTAACGCTAATGCTATATCACAATGGTTACCAACCTGTTTTTGGTTAAGGAACCCCAAGTTAAATTCCGAGGAACCCCCAACCATCTTTAATTGCAAATCTGTGATCAGATGCATTGCAGGGAACTATTTAGGGATGACCCGGGGAACCTTAGGCTCCCTAGGAACCCTGGTTAAAAAACACTTTCGTAAATGACACAAAAATGTTTTTTCTTCACTTTATTGCACAGCAAAAATATAAATTTTGTGGCCACATTGTGACAGCAAAATGTCAATAATTACCATGTACTGTACATATAAAGATTTAGCTTATGTCATCTTCCTCGTTGATTGCTACAGTAATCAAGAACTTGACAACTGGGTTAACATGAGGTACTAGCACTAAAGCTTTGCACCCTTTTTTGGAACTGTGCCTAAGATGTTAACCCAAGTCTTGGGCACCTTCTGCCCTAATAGCTATCTTTTTAGAACTGTATGTAAACACTTCAATACTGGGAAGACTGTGGTTGCCGAGGCATTGAAGGGCAATGTTTATGTAATTGAATGCATCAGAGCATTGGAGCAATATCATTTTACATAAAGATGCAGATTATAGTTGGTGAAAAGATGACAAAAACTCCCCACAGCAAAGAGTACAATAAAAGCATTCATAGCTTAAACAGGTTCCCCAACCCTATTCCAGTCTCTCACACATTAAACAGTGTTTAATCTGCAGATATCTAGATTCTTGGCCCAGGCACACAAATACTGTATGTACGGTGTATCACTTGTGATCCTCCTCCCTTTATAAGGAACATCATTGTAGTATTAGACTTAAACTGATAATACTTTGGCAGCAGTGAAATGTTTGGCTTGTAAATAAAAACCTATGGTACTTATGCAGGAATTCACTACGATCCAATGCTGGGTATCACACCCCTATCGGACTCACTGCCATTTAAGTCAAAGACCAATAACACCTGATCAGAATGTGATATACCAGACATCGAACCTCAGTGAAACAATTCCTTATGCGATACACCCCACATCGGACCTCAGTTAAAACATTACTTCGTACTACCGTACATACATTTTTAGCAAAAATGTACAACTGTACAGTACATAACAATAGTAGTGATTACATTTAAAAGACATTGCACTATTTTAAAGAGCAGTTGTAAGATGTTAACTCACTCCAGAGAAAAATGCTTATAAAAGAGATTACAATTCATGTATCAGAAAAAGAAAACTGAATGGAATTGTTAGTGGCTTATACTATGTGTGTACACTGTAAACATCAATTTTATTGAGATCCTCAATAAGTTGTTCAAGTGAAGCTCTTATTCTCAAATGCATTTTCAGAAAACAGCATACACATCTCTCGTAATGTGATTAAGGTGTCAGTATTTTTTCTGTCGTGACGCAGTAAATGTATTTGCTTTCTACTCAAGCCCAAAAGTACACAATTTTCAAGAAGGAAAAAAGTTGTATTACCAGAGACTCACAATATGGAAAGTCAGGTAAAAATCACAGCTACATCTATATAACTTATGAGTATATATTTGCCTTATGTGTAGTCCTACATGTATTACAGAATGTGTGCAACAATGTACCTTGTTTTCATTATTACCTCGCAAGTCCCATCAATACACACGTTACGACTGTGTTCCGAGCATGGTGTTCCATCTTTCACTTTGTTCGACAAGGAAAAAAAGAAGTCAAACCCTTCAGCGATACAGTACAGCTTACAAAAGTCCTGTTCTACATAGAGAAACATGAACAAATAGAAACATCATTACCATTTTATCCCCCCCAAAAAATGGGTTTCACAGCAACAAAGTCAAACACTGTTATTTAATGTAAAAAAATGGATTCAGAAGGCAATGAAGAAAATTAAACATTAATTTGTTCAGAAATCATCTTATTCTATTGCAAAAGTAATTGGTTAATGCTGGCAAGTTTTATTTGTTTTGTGATGTACTGTAACTCGTTTTTTTATAACAAATTAAGAAATAGGAAAAGGGCAAACAAGTTATAGGGTATCAGCATTGATGTAGGGGTATTATATTTGTATGTGTTTGTTGCTTTTGCATGTATTGTACACATTGGTCACACCAACATCACTTATGCCGCTTAAAGCTGCAGACCAAGCAGTATCCTACATGTGTGATTTTTTTTTTAAATTAAATCAGTTCTGTATGTATGTACTGTATGTATGTCTTTATTTATATAACACCATTAATGTGCATAGCACTTCACAGTAATAATACACTTGACAATCATATAAATAACAAATAACTACAAATAACAGATCATGGGAATAAGTGCTTCAGACATAAAAGTCATATTGTGGAAGAGGAGTCCCTGCTCCGAAGAGCTTACAATCTAATTGGTAGGGAGAACATACAGAGACAGTAGGAGGTCATTCTGGTAAATGCGTCTGCAGGGGGCCAAGCTTTATGTATCGTGTATAGTATTAGCCACGATGCTACACATAAGGTGGTTCTTAAAGGTGATAGATAGGGTGCTAGTTGGGTATTGAGGGGGAGGGCAGTCAGTGAGAAATGTTTAAGTGGGAGGGGGCTTTAGATACAAAGGGGGTAGAGAGAAGACATCCTTGAGCAGAACGCAAGAGTCGGGATGGTGCATAGCGAGAAATTAGGGCTTAGATGTAAGGAGGAGCAGAAGTGTAAAGCTTTAAAAGTGAGGAGGAGAATTGAGTGTGAGATGTGTCATTTGATAGGAAGCCAGGAGAGGGATTTCAGCAGGGGCAACGCTGAGACAGATTTAGAAAAGAGTAGAGTGATTCTGGCAGCTGCGTTAAGGATAGATTGTAGGGGAGACACGTGAGAGGCAGGAAGGCCGGACAGCAGGAGGTTACAGTCATCAAGACGGGAGAGATTGAGGGCCGGAGTCAAAGTATTAGCAGTCGAGTAACAGAGGAAAGGGCGTATCTTTGTAATATTGCGGAGGAAAAGCGACAGGTTTTAGATACGTTTTGAATGTGAGGGGAGAATGTGAGAGAGGAGTCGAGTGTGACCCCTATGCAGCGTGCTTGGGCTACTGGGTGGAACTTCCAACAGCAATGTGGAAGGAGGTAGTAGGGCCAGGTTTGAGAGGAAGTATAAGGAGCTCTGTTTTTGTTATGTTAAGTTCAAGTGGGCGAAGGGCCATCCAGGATGATATCGCAGAGAGGCATTCCGAAACTGTGGTCTGTACAGCAGGTGTAAGTTCAGGGGTTGAAAAGTAAATTTGTGTTTGTCAGCATAGAGGTGATATTTAAACCCAAGAGATGTGATTAGGTCACCTAGAGAAAGTGTGTACAGAGAAAAGAGAAGAGGTCCCAGGACAGAGCCCTGGAGTACCCCACAGAGAGATTGATAGAGGAGGAGGTGTTGGCAAAAGAGACACTGAAAGTACGATGGGAGAGGTAGGAGGAGATCCAGGATAGAGCTTTGTTATGAATACCAAGAGTATGGAGAATGTGAAGGAGAAGAGGGTGGTCCACGGTGTCAAATGCTGCAGAGAGGTCAAGTAGTATGAGCATAGTGTAATGACCTCTGTCTTTAGCAGCATGGAGGTCATTAGTTATTTTAGTGAGGGCTGTTTCAGTGGAGTGAGCAGTGCGGAAGCCAGATTGTAGCGGGTCTAGGAGAGAATAGGTGTTGAGAAAATGGAGCAAACAAGAGAATACAAGACATTCAAGGAGTTTGGAGGCAAAAGACAGGAGGGAGACAGGTTGATAGTAAGAAAGATATGTAGGGTCAAGCTGCTTGCTGTTTTTGAGTATGTGTACAACTGTTGCATGTTTGAAGGAGGAGGGAAAGGTACCAGAGTAGAGGGAAGAGTTAAAAATGTGTGTGAGCGTAGGGATTATAGTAGGAGGAAGAGGTTTTAGGAGTTTGGAGGGAATGGGGTCAACAGGGCAAGTGGTAGGAGGAGAAGAGGAGATCAGCAGTAACACATCCGAGACAGCGGAAAAAGAGTCAAGGAAGGCAGGAGGAGATTGAGGAAGGGGTGTGGGATGGGAGGAGGAAACAGAGGGGATGTTCTGACGTCTGGTTTCCACCTTTTCCTTAAAATAGTCAGCAAAGTCCTGAGGTGAGATGGCGGAAGAAGAGGAGGCAGCCGAGGGTGATCTGAGTAGAGAGTCAAAGCCAGAGAAGAGTTTGCGAGGGTTAGACTTGTGTGTGTTGATTAGTGAAGAAAAGTAGGTTTATTTAGCCTAAAAGAGGCTTGAAGAGTTGAAACAGGACAGCATTCATTTGTAGTGAAGGAAGTCTGCAAGAGTGTGAGATTTCCTCCAGAGGCGTTCAGAGGAACGAGTGGAGGAACGCAGCATGCGCGTATGGGAATTTAGCCAGGGTCTGGGGTTAGAAGGGTGGGAACGGCAGAGAGAAAGTGGGGCAAGTAGATAAGAGAGGAGGATAAGGCAGAGTTGTAGTTCCTGACCAGGTTGTTAAGGTCTGTAGCAGAACTGAAAGATCAGAGGGAGGAGCGTAAAGTGGAATCAAATGCTGGTAGGTTACTAGAGCGAGGGAGTGGGGGAAGTGGATGGACTGGGCGCTTCCTAAACAGTATAGTGATCAGTGTGATAAGTGACACACCTTAAGTACACACAATAAACCTATCACCATATAGTGTTAAATAAAATGAAATACAGTGTACAACAGCAGCTCAACCTCCATCTGATGGGATCGTTCCTAATCCCAGGATGTGGAGTATTCTTTTCTTGGGGTTGAGGAGGAGCGCTGGATACACTTACATGACATGGGTATCGAACAAGTCAGCAAACATTGGCGGGGGGGCAATAGACTAAATAGTCTGGCCAGAAGAGAAACATACTGGATCCACAAAATGCAAACCATGTCCCCCCTAGGTCTCAATGTAGACATAGATATTGGTGCTTTTCTAGTCTAAATACTACACAGCATGCATAGTATACTGGTTATTCTATATTTTAAAGGTATTTTATAATGCATTTTATAACATTTATTATCAATATTTTATAACATTTATTATTAATATTCTAAACTGTCCTTCAAACACATATAGAAATTTATATTTATGTAATTTATGGGTATATTTCACTAAGGATGTGTCCCTCCTTCATATGATCTATTTGATTTTATTTTATATGACGTCTAGGTCTTTTTATTTAACACTGTGCAATGATTAATAATTATGTCTATCTTCTTTTTAGTTCCTCCATATACCTCTCCACTTCTATACGCAGTCAGTGTATTTTTAGGAAACAGAATATAGGAACATTTTAGTGTGTATACATTATTTAGAAACATTTTTATTTACACCAATATGTTCTGAATTAAAAAACTTCATATTTTATCTTCTTTTAGTTTAATAAAGATTAGCTAGCCATGTATTTATGTATATATTCACTATAGGGGCTTTGGACCTCGCGCTATGTGTGAGCGCTGAGGGGGTTAACTTTCACTTTTTAACGAATTCACGATTTTTTCTACATTAATTGATGGGCCTATATATTACACTAGAGCACACCCATACAATTGTACTCCTGACGAAGCTGTTGCGAAACGCGTAGAGTTAGAGTTCTGAGAGATTCTGCGCCTGGAAGGACTGGCAAACTACTGCTGAGATCGCTCCCATTTTGGCTTCCCGCCCTCACCCGTGACGCGAAACCGGAAGTGACGCGACGGCACAGATTGACACTGAACTACACTGTGAGGGGAAAGTGAAGCACCGAACAGCAGCCTGCTTCTATCGGCGGTTCTCTCCACCACCCATCTTTATTATGGAAAATGTGAGTTTCCTGATCACCTGTGTATAATACATTTGTATAGTTTATACTATTTGCACTATTTGTGGTTTTCTTTATTTTCATATCATCCACTTCACTGAGAGGATACAGACTCCAGTTACACAAAGGGCTCCAGTCAGAGAGAGAAGGATCTCTGACATGCAGTGATTTTATACGATTTTTGTGAGTTCATTTCTTACATTTTTTATATTTTTCATAGCAGTGAATTACCGTCTGCACTATATATATTTATATTTTTTTACATATCACGAGACTATCCAGCGCTCCTCCTCAACCCCAAGAAAAGGTTACTAGAGCGCAGGTTTCTGCAGAAAAGAGGGGTAGATGGAGATGGAGAAGAAAAGCGAGAGATAGAAAATGAGATGAGGTGATGGTCAGAGAGAGGAAAGGGGGAAATGGAGAAATCAGAGAGAGTAAAGTTAAGCCACCGGGTCTAGATAGTGGCCATCCGTGTGGGTGCTAGCTGCAATCCACTGTTTAAGGCCAAAAGAAGAGGTTAGAGAGAGAAAGCGGCATCCCAAAGGAGAGAGGGGTCATCAATGTGGCAGTTGAAGTCCCCAAGGAGAAGAACAGGGGAGTCTGAGGAGGGAAAGAAAGAGGGATTCAAAGTGAGGGAGAAAGGCAGAAGGGGGATGAGTAGAGGTAGGTGGGCGATAGATGACCACCATGTGGACAGGGAGATGAGAGAAGATCTGAACAGTGTGAGCTTCAAAGGAGGGAATAGCAAGAGATGGAGGAATAGGAAGGGTTCGGTAGCGGCAGAGAGAGGAGAGCAGGAGCCCTACACCTCAACCCCTGCATCAGGGCGCGGAGTGAGAGAGAGAGGCCACCATGAGAGAGGGCCGCTTCCAGAGCAGAGGCAGACTGAGTGAGCCAGGTCTCAGTTATAGCAAATAGGAGCAGAGAGTGAGAGAGAAAGAAGTCATGCACAGAAAGGAACTTGTTAGAAAGGGAACGAGCATTCCAAAGGGCACAGGATAAAGGGAGAGGGGAGGGTGGCAGGGGATGGGTATGAGGTTCTGACACCAGAAGGAGTAGAAATTGCATTTGGCAGGCGAAGACGAGAGCATGTAGAAAGGCACCAGGGACCAGGATTGGGGGAGATATCTCAAGAAGCAAGGAGGAGAAGCATGGAAAGAAAGAGAATGTGTGAGGATGTTTTGTAGGGGTGTGTTTTAGTGCAGGGAATATAGCTGTGCAGTGTCAGAGGACACAGATACGAAAGGAGTACATGTTAAATGAGAAGTGGTGAAGGAAGGAGAGATGGAGATATATGAATAGAGTTAGAGACATAATGAGGCTGGTGGAAGGAAGTGCTTAATTTAAAAAGACGTGAGGTCACAGCAAATATAAATAGTAGAGGCAGCATCACAACTATAGTTAAGTTCTGAGTTGTGCAGTCTGAGATAGAGATATACTCCTTTCCAGCATAGTTCAAATGCAGGAATCAGGGCCAGTAACTGTTGTGCACTCCTTTTGAATGCTCTTTTAAACTCCAGTTTGCTTGCTACTTAAAAGGGATACTTGACAAAGGCTGCTGACAGCATGGGCTGCTATGTTGACTGGTTTTATAGCTCTAAAATGTCACCAGTGTTGGTCACACCAACATCACTAATGCCACTTAAAGCTGCAGACCAAGCAATATCCTACATGTGTCATTTTTTAAAATAAATCAGTTCTGTACTATGAGAAAATACTTGGAGCATTTAAAAAAAAAAAAACAACTCTGAAAAAAAACAACTCTGAAATATATTTTTAATGTATTGTAATGTCACATGCATTTTTTGTTTCTATAGCAACCATTTACAAAGTGACATCCCTTTCCTCTTCTGAAACAGGCTCGGGCACACTTCTTTTTGAGCCCTGCCCTCCCTCTAGCAGTGCATTATTTGTATATAGTGACTGCCTGGTCACATGATCTTCCTCACAGAACTTTGCATATTTGTCCTATTCTGCTACACTGACAGCCATTTAGTGAACCCCAGAGCCAAATCTTGACCGATCGATTGGCAACCTAGAGAATTACTTATCATGGTGTGGATTGTATTGATGCACAAATTAAAGGGAAAGAAATGTAAAAAACAAACAAAAAAACGGCAGCTTGGACTGCTGGTTTAAAAGTATTAAAATATTGGGTAATTTATATATATATTTCTATATTTAGACTAGGGAACCATAACCTAATAATATTTTGTGGAAAATCAGGCTATACTACATTTACAGTATATGTTAAGCAATTTCTCATGTATTCCTTAAATACAGTGTGGCTAGGGCTCTATGTGGAAATGTATTAAGTACAAACAATTATATTTCAAATTCAATGGGAAAATCCCTCCTCTTTATCTTCTAGATAGTGCCAAATATGGACTAAAAATTGCCAATAGTTACATAAGATACAGTATTAAAATACTGTTCAAACAAGTGCTCCTTATTCAATAAGCTGTGTAGTCGTCATCTCCTTATGTAGAAAATAAGTGCAGGTCAAATCTTCCACAACAGGGAGAAGACTAACAACATATGGATTAGGCGTTTGGACATGGCTTATTTTTATGGAAGAAAAAAAAATATTTTTTACATTTTCTAAAACATTGTTATAGTTCGACGTTTGATTTGATCTATACCTTCCACGCGGGTGTAGGGTTTCCAGTTGTAGTACCAGCCTCGGAATGGTTTGCTGTTGTACTCTGCACACTGCTGGGCTCTAAAGTCAATGCTGTTCTTGGGACAGCTTTGACTATTACAAAGTTTAAATGAACGTGAAGAGCCTTCACAGAACTTTCCTCCATGAGAGGGCCTGTAATGATGGACAAAAACAAAACAATAAATAAACCTATGTTAAATATAGCAAACGTGAAGGACCAGTCAGTTAAAAATAAACGTATTAAGGTTTTAGACTTTAATACATTATTAATGTATAGAATAATGCCTTGTGGATGGAGTGAGGGTGGGAGGGTAAGACATTACTTAATTATTATAGATAGTTATTTAGGGAAAATATATATTGAATTATATATTACATACAATATATCCCTTATAACCTTCTTTGTAGCTTCTATTCAGTTACATCTGTAATGGGGCTTTTTGCTATTACTGGGATATTTTGACATTCTTAGAATAACTTAAATAGTACAGTACATTGCTAAATCATGGTACTTCTTAAATATATCAATCAACCTTGCAAGTCAATTTACCAAATGGCAAATACAATTATTGTCAACTTAACTCCGCAGCATATCAGAAAGAAGGCAGCTGCACTCAGGGGACATTCACCACTTCAGCGGTAGTGTAATATACTTTATTAAATAATGTGTCAAAGAACAAGTGAGCACAATAACAAAATGAGTGAGATTGACACCTCTTAAATACATGATATGACCCTTGTCGGGTACAGAACCCGGAAGCATACCTCTAATATTAATGAGATAGCACGTCATTACTTGATTATGTGGACCAGAAAACACTTGGATGGATGGGAAATCAGATTACCAGGCCTGAATCCAAATCTCATGATGACATGGTGACTGTAATGCAATACTATAGCAGTGCAATTATGTCACCTAAGACTTTCGTGAGACCTCCCATTGGTAAACATTTACAACTACTTAGATTATTACTGTGATCTCGATTTTTTGTGTGCAGTGTAATAACTGAAGTGAAACATATTAAGTAGTTTCATGGTTCACTAACAGCACAAAAATGTATAGCAGGAAGAATGTGTAGCTTTTCTACAATAGTTTTAACCATGAGGTCTAATATGTTTTAAAAATGCAGAAAGTGCTTATTGACAGAGAAGTAATTCAGGGGAGACCAAAAGTCAAAAAACAATAAATACTAATCTAAAGTGTGCCTAGATGTTGTTTGAGTAAAGTACATTTCTAACAAGGAGAAAAACTGGTCAGAACTCAGGGATTTGTCATTTGGTTTTATAAATAATAAATAAAGATTCCACTTGTGGTGCATTGGCATGTCTCAGTCACATCTGCAGACCCTGTCTGAAACATGCAAATTCACCACAAGTGGTATCTTTATTTACTGTACTGTGGAGGGTTTTTGTCACTTTTGTTTACTCACCATAACTTTTTTAATGTTTGATAATAAATAATGAAATAATCTATCTTTTCTCTCCGACCTTCTGTGTGCTCTTGGAAAACTCACAGTAAAGATATTAAAATAACAAAATAAGGTACCGTGGGTTATTACAATGACGCTCTTTGTATAAGACTCCTCCCCCGCATGTCCTTGAACAAGGTGACCATGCAGACCACTCTGACCACTGACCATCTGTAGGTTTTGGTCCTTCATCACCATGTTTCACACATTGCCCTCTTCGACACCACTGAAACAGTAAACACCACAACTGTAACATTATTATTTCTTCTACAAAACTTCCCATAGCTCACTCACTACATACATATCATCACAAATAATAGATAGTGTACACAAATATTAACAGAGAGGCAACATCTATCTGTGACAAGAGACACTGTGGGTCATTTACCATAGGCTGAGGACTTTGTGTCACATACTGCTTTTGATGACTGAGGCACATAGAGGGTATTAATAGACAAAGACCAAGGAGCAAAAGGGGAAATTAAGTTGTATTATATATGCATTATGGACCATAATTACAAAGTGGTTCAATGCTATGTCACCTTCATGTACTGAGAGGTGTCTTGTAGCATACTGTACCATAACTTAATATGTATGGACCATGTATCTTACGGTCCTTCCTGTCATCTTTACATATCGATAGAAAAGAGGAGTCATTGGAAAGTACAAATACCTTGTCAAGTATAAACAACAATGTAACTATGAGAAGAGAAAATATGCTGGAAATGGTTCTAGTTGGCCCCGTTTTCTATCCCTTGCATTTCATGGCAGGAAACATGCATTCTAAATGATGTCAGGCTCACCTTTCTAACACAAATACATAGAAAAAGGGGCAAATTTATAGCATGATACTGGTGGGAATAAGTCTAAGAATTATGACTATGACTAGTAAAGTGCTCCAATCAGGTGCAGCCGAAACACCTGCGGTCTCCAAATCGCAATAAGATAGCACTGAAAACGGTTGGTGTCAATGGCGCAAACTGATTTGTAGTGATAATACCAATACAGTGGATGAACCCAGTGTGTTGTACTAATGGGTGATACCAAAACTGTTAATACATGTCAAAGGTATCTCTGTCGAACAGGATAGTCTGGAGTTTATACTCCATGAAAAACCACATGTGGGGAATAATACTATTGGTATTATCACTACAAATCAGTTTGTGCCATTGTCACCTATCTGACAGAAGCTTCACGGCAAGATATTAGTTGAAAATTACATTTCAGTGTGTTGAGATCTGAGCAGATGTTTAACTATTTCCGAGTCTCCGAGAGTTCATTATTACAGTGTGAGAGTGCTGATCGGTTCTTACTGCACAAAAAACCCTATTGGCTTGAATGGGAGCTGCTGTATGGTAGTGTGCTATTGTCACTACTGTAATGGATAGTACAACTTGATACAGTCTTCCCCAAAGGATTGGATGAAGAAGAAAACTATAGATGTTTCCTTAGGTAATTTGCTTCATGTTTTTATGTATTTCTACACTAAGGAGAAGTGACATTCAGCTTTGGACAGTGAATAAACCCCTCAATGTGGCATTTTGCTCAGATGGCAAACAGAGTATTTTGATCCGATTAACCTTGTGTGTAGACCAGGGGTGGGCAACTCCAGTCTTCAAGGGACACCAACAGGTCAGGTTTTCAGGATAGCTCTGTGGCAGCACAAGTGGCTCAATTTTCAACTCAGCCACTGATTGAGCGACCTGTGCTGAAGCAGGGATATCCGAAAAACCTGACCTGCTGGTGGCCCTTGAGGACTGGCGTTGCCCCCTCCTGGTGTAGACCATGCCAACATAGATCAGCAAGGGTAGGGCAACCAAGTAAGAAGACATTCACTAATAAGAATGAAACAATATTAGCAGGAATACTATTTGTGAAGAAAATACAGCACTGTATTTTAAAATGATATCATAGGCTGAGAATACGGTATTTAGTCTTAAGATTTGTTTGCCTATGCATTGAAATTAAACCTTGCCTTCATTACCAAAAAATGTGTTACTTTTTAAAAACATAGGGGGTTATTCATTAAACCTCAATAGACAATCAGTGAACTATCGCACGGAAACTCCAATTGACTTGGCTGTCATCAGCATGTAATTAGGAAGAATCAAAAGATAATATACTGTAATTACAACACGGAATCACAATGCTATGAAATAGATATTATAACGTGGCTATGGGAGAAAAAAAAAGGAGAATTCAATCTAAGGATATATCATAAGGTGAAGACCTATTTCTTCCGACAGACTAGAATAATTGTAAATCTTTATCTCAGCACCTTGTAATTACAGGTCAGTGACTTTATTCTTTAGTCCCAAAACACCTGGTCGTCATGGCTCTAAATTATTAGCATTTGGTACATTGGAGATCAGGGTGTTTTTCAGGATCCAAAATGATACATATTGCATTTCAGCTCTCGTCCTCTTGCAAGCTATGCTGGAGATATTATCTGTGTCATTTCCGTAACCTTCACAACTAGTTTTCCTTGAGAAATCCATAAACCTAAAACAGACCTACTACATATATGTGGGTTTAAGTATGTGATAGCTCTAGTGTGAAGCAATTACACGATTCTTTAAAGATGATTAGGGTTATTGTGAGAGCTTCATGAGTCACTACAATTGAGTTCCCACTGAACCTTTAGAAAACAAGAAGGAGATTCTTTGGGGATGTCTTTATGCAGCTTGAAAACAGGAATAAATCAAACAGAGTTGTAATACCAACACAGAAAACACATTGTTGTGCACCAACAATAAAGAAACATAAAAAGAATGTACAGCTTGCATTGAAATATGGGGGGGAGGGAGGGAGGGGGACATACAATAAGGTCCATTGCAGTGTAATGCCGCCAATCCAGAGTTAACTGGCATGGACCTAAGTTGCAGAAAGTTTACACTGGATCAGGATTTTAACCTGCAACAGACTTTAATAAATCTCCCCCCTTAGAACATGACAGAAGATAGGGACCACATAGCCCACCTAGTCTCCCCATTTTGCTATCTATTATAAAACCTCAGATCATATTTTATTCTTGGCTTTCTTTTTCAATTTAGGATATCCATACTGCATTTCTATCCCAAGTATTTTTGTACTTCCCTTACTGTATTAGCCTCTATGTTGAGAGGCTATTCCAAAACCACTCTTTCTGTGAAGGAAGACTTTCTCACATATCCCCTCTCCCGGCCACCCTCCAGCTTTAGGACACGTCTTTCTCCGAAATATGCTTCCCTCCTGTACCTTGTTGAAACCCTTGATATATTTCAAAGTTTCAATCATACACGCCCTTTCCCGTCTTGCCTCCCAGATTTACATGTTCAGGTCCTTAAGTCTTTTATAATGTAGACTTTCTTGAGATATGTTTGAATCTAGATGTACTATACTATAACACAATTAATGCTGATCACTAAAACAATACAAATCAAGGCAGAAGCTATTCCGCCCAAGACTTTTCACACAGACCTGTGAGGACAACATATTTTTGATCACCACTGGTGAACAGATCTGCTTTTTTCTATTCAGCTTCACATGATTTGTTAAGAGATATTTGTGCCTGGACTTGTCTCATGTGTCAAACTATTTTGTTGCAGTGATACATAATATCAATTTCCTTTTACTTTTGCCATCTTTCTGAAATATAAGTCATACAAATTGAATGTTTATAGAAACTGGTATATATTCTAAGACACTTTAGTGGGGAAAGCAGAAAACAGATGTGAAAATAGGTGACAATGTTTCTGAATCATATGTACATCACTGCACTGCTTTTGTGGACCAATGCTTAAATGCACAGTACGTGTACAGAATATCATCTCATAAACTGAATAATAATAAGTGTCAACTCATAAGAAAGAAGGTTGTTGGCATGAACCCTCATTTGTTAAAATGTGTAATGATTGTATTTGCATAAACTCACTAAATTGTTAAATTTAAACCCTATGAACATGAACTAAATGGCCTTCGCTGAAAGCCATTCCTTTGTGATGCCTAGACTCATTCAGCTCCTCCAGTTGACTAATCTCCGCAGGAAGGTGGTTTTAAGGCTGGGAGCAGAAGGTGCCCAGATCTTGAAACGATTCCCTGAGAAAGAAAAACAGTTCCCCTTTCCTCTCTCCTAAACAAACAATGAGCACTTGACAAGGGCTCACATCCTGACATACTTGGCACTTTATGGTCTTGGCAACTTAAGAGATGGGAAAGGTTTCAAGGAGAGCTGTTACAGTTTTTAAATGTAGTCTCTGCGGCACTGTTGTTATAGCACAATGTTCTGTATCGCTCAAGGCTACATCAAACTTTCATAGGCAGTGTTTCAACACAAAAGAACATTGTCAGAGGCCCATAATTTATGAATACACACTAAGGAGAAGTGACAACAGTGAAACAAGACAAATAGGTAGAGATACTATCCCCAAAATAAGTGATTGGGGGGAAAGTAAGGATTGTATATATGTCCTCCAAATTGCGAGGCACACTGTTTGAAACTAATATGACTTTGGTGGTCAATTATTCTGCTTTGTTTCAAGCTTACATTTAATTCCATAAAAAGTGAAACGTTATTCTCTCTTTTCCATTCTGCTTCAAATGGAAGAAACTTGTCAAATGGAAGAAATATGCCTGTTCTAGCCTTGCATTTTTTTTGGATTCACAGACATCTGAAACCAATGATCAAAAGTCATATAGAAAATATTGCCACGCATTAAAGTATATGATACATGAGACTTTTGTTAGATCTTTATATTGCTGTACTATTATTCAACTTCCCATGTTACTTTATGATGCAAGTGGGGCAAAATCAGAGAAACTTCCTATATTCACTCATAGGGAAAACTATTTAAATGGCGCCACTTCTAGGGCTTGACTCATAAGTCCCTTTGTCTTCCTATGCTCCAAATACCATATATTAAGAAGTATGCTCCTTGTTACAAAGGCTTTTCTACTAAATGTATACACCGGCAGCACGAAATGAAAGCACGCTTTGAAAAGAACATTTTTCTGTAATAACACATTCTACATGCAACACCTGCAAGAAATGATATCTGGGCAGTTCTAAATGGCACAGATTTAGGATCTGCAGAAACAAATGCCTGATTAGAAATCCCCTATTTTCAGAGGTGATAGTATAACAATTAGTGTGGATATTTGAGTCAATATTTCAACAGATGTGCTATAGTTTTTTGCTCCAATGTTTAATCCCTCCTGATATCACTCAGAGTGCAATAGACTTTGGAGAACTCTTATGGAACAGACGTTAAATACTTCTCGCTACTTTCAGCGTTCACAATTTCCTGTCCCCATTATATCCTGAGCTCATGTTATCACTGGAGTGATTTCAAAACAATGATACCTTCTCACTTAATTCATAAAGTAAAGGCTATTATACAATCACATAGGTACTCAGGAGGGAAGTGGCTAGAGAAGGTTAAGCTCCATTAATTATGTTGGAGAGCTCCCTGAAGAGGAAAGGGAAAAAACATGTAAATTGTATTAGATATTCCATTCTTTTAATATAGCTTGGTGTCCATGACATGTAAATAGTTTTATATATATATATATATATATATATATATATATATATATATATATTATATTTTTTTTTTTAATAGACATTCTTTGTCCATGATGTGTAAGTTATATTAGATATATAATTTTTATTTTAAATAGGTTTTTTTGTACCTTAATTGCTGGGAAGACAATGGATTCATTATTATTATTATTATTATTATTATTATTATTATTATTATTATTATTATTACTATTATTATTATTATTATTATTATTATTATGTTGCATTCCACCCTAAAAATATATATGACAAAATGATATTATTCAAATCTCATTCAGTAGGTTAATATTTTGAAAGACTGCCCCACAATACATTTTGTATTGGATACTACAGTATATCATTCTTACCATATCATGCCCACATATCGTTCCTTCAGCTGCCGGCATAAATTTGGTCTCACATTTTCTTCCTACTCTGTGGCACCAAAGTGCTTTACAAATATCCTAAATGAAACAAAACAAAGTACAACATATATTATAACAGTGTTCCACAAGGTAAAGACAAGTACCCAAAAGCATAACGAATCAAGAGCTTAGTAGTCCTTACACTTTGTGTTCCAATCATAATCAAATCAATTCAATTATTATCAATCAAATGGTGTGAGAAAGATTTTAAACACCCTGAAGCACTGTATCTTTCCTAAGATGTGTCAGGGCCTTTTTAAAGCAGCAATACGACATTCCAACTTTTTTTCTTATTATTTGTATATGTAAAACATGTGATTATGAATAATTCTTCATTCTTAACTAAACTGGCAATGGTGCTCCTATTATAAATCTGTCAAAATCCTGCTTGTGTCTCTAACATAAAGGCTTCAGTCAGTGTAACGCAGCAGCTACAATGTATCCTTATATTACTAAGGTAACATTATCTATTGTTACAGATTACAGCTCAAACTGCTGGGAACATTTGCAACAAATTATCCCAAACAAGAAAATGTTGCAAAGATCTTACACTGCTTGGGAGGTGGGTTAAACCTGCTATAGAAATCAAAGGATGCTTTAAAACATATTAAAATGGAATTGAGTTGAAAAACAAAACAGTCATTATTATCTAATACTATAGAATTGATTTATTTAAAAAAAAAAAAATTTTCTGGTGTCAAACGAGTACAAACAGTACTAATAACCTTTTGGTTTTATTGTTGATTTATATGGTGTGCTAAGAGCATTTTTTATTTCTTTAATCAGGTACTTAATAAACATGATGGGAGTCTTCTGGTAACTTACATATGTTTTAAAATACAAATCATACTTTAAAATATATGGGTTATTTTAAATGAAAGGCATTTTAAATCCTTGCTCAGTGGAAAGGGGGAAATGAGATTTTTTAGTCTTACATACAGTAATGTCCAGTTAGCTGCTTGTAATTAAAGCGTTGCACATTTATGAAACAGACTAGCAATTGGAACCCAAAGCCACTTACCATCAAACATACCTGGACCAGTACTTTAATAATAATAATTGCAGTTACAATACCGTACCACCTTTCAATTTCAAGGATTGCTTACAATTATGCCAGATGTGTTCACCCAGACAACTCCGGGGTGGAAACCTGGCAGCACATTTCTGTTGCCCTGGTCTGCACGATACACTCACTCATTTTGGAGGCTAAGTGGTTGAGACGAGACTACAGCTAGACCCAGAAACCTGAGTTCTGTATGTGACGGTGAGGGGGTAAAAAGACTCACAATAAAGGTTAAGCCCGTCTGGTTACCTCTTACCCATATTTGAGATTTTAGAGTGTCAGCTCTTGATCCTGGTTATTGTATCTGCAATCTATGTAATTATGCGACAATAAAGAATTTTCTGTGTCTTACCCTTTCCAGGTGTGCCAGCAAGCAGAGATCGCTAGGCTATGAGTTTCAAGGAGGGGTTTACGGAGAAAGTCTTGTCAGAATGTGTCTAGGTAGCGAGGTTGCAGAGTTAATGGATACCCCCAAAAATGTACCCGGGAATCAGGTCGGATTCTCGGATACATTGAGACACATTGCTCTGGCAAAATCTCCCCTTGAAAACGCTTGCGCGACTCACTCACTCAATCGCTTGCGCGACTTCCCTGCTTCAGAACAGACCAGAAAGGTAAATGGGGCATACGGATGTGTGGTGTCCCTGAAATGGTAAAGGGGTCCCTAGTATAAGGGGGATGCCCAGTTAAAGCTCTGATCACCTAGAACCTGGTATAGGTGTTTTGGGGTTACCCAAACCATAGATAAGGTTGCAAGGGTTTTTAAAGTCTGTCAGGTTTTCAGTGTGTGGGGATAAGGCTTGGGAAAATGAACCTGCACGCTTTTTCATTCTATTCCCCAGAACCAAAAGCCTTAGGAAATGTCTATGTAAAAGTAAATTTTATTAATGTTTATAAAGTGTATATGCTTGTGTGCTTGTGCACGGTATATGAGCTGGGGACTTCCAGGTCCACGGTTCCGAGAGACCATGTGGCTATGAAGCTTGGTGCCATCAAGTCTGCTCGGGTCCCGGACATCAAATCCACAGAGGTGTGAAAGTCATTTGGGCACCGGAATTAGCCTCAAGTACTCACGTCCTGGGATGAATGGAAGTCATCGGACCCCCATTTGCCCCAGCCCAGACTTTGAGGAGCCTAACTCCATGGGTGGCTTCTGATTGACAAGTGGCAGAGGTGCCAGGTTGGTGCATGCCCTTGTTATTTTCAGAATCCGAGCTTGCCCGGCTTAGATAGACTGGCAGCGCTCTGAAAGGATGGTAGGATTTTTCCCACGCTCGGATTGGCTGGAGTATTTCATGAATGAACTCTGAAATACTATAAGGATGCCTCAGCCAATCCGGACGAGAGATTCTAAGCGCCAAGAGAGCAGTGGCAAATTCGAAATAACCAAAAGATGCTCTTGGAAAAATAGCAGCGAGCCGGCTTCAGAAATTTCAAGGTGAGAAAAGTCCCACTTTTCGGGGCCATGTTCTGAGAATAGAACGTAGCGGTCGCGACTGGGATTGCAAGCCGAAAAGAGTACCAGGACGTTTGGTACAATCTCACAGTTAAGGAATTTTGGCAGCTCCGAAGCAGATACAGCGGTGACGTCAGGAACTTCATGCCGATATGAGTTCCAGGACATTTCGGGACAAGTCCCGGTCAACCTAAAGACTTTATTTTATGTGCCATTTCACCTAGGAAAGTCCAGTTTTGTAGCTCAGACACCCATTGAGTGTGTTTTCTTCTGTATTTTGTAATCCACTGTGTATATGTCTGTTTCTAGGAATAAATGACAATTTGTTTTACTAACTTGTTTTGTTCAATGAATGATCCCGGTAAAAAGGTGTAAATACCTGGTCTCCCATGACACTGTATGTATTGTGACATAGTCCAAAGATGTTAGGCAACTTTCTGCCCCATTTTAGGTCAGAAAGTGCAGGAATAGTGCAAAATGATCCATTCCACAGATTCACATTTACTCAGGCTGGTGGATTGAAAATCCAGACCACAGATTACAATGTGTCTAGTTCTCCCTCACCTGCTTTCCTAATAACTAGCACAGGTATTTAGAGCAAAGAGGGTTGCTTTTCAGTCTCTCTTCTTAGAGTCTGGAGACTTGGGTTTCGCTGCTCCCCTGCATCCAGTTCGGGGAGAACGCCCCCTTCAAGTATCACAGTACCAGAGGATTTGCCTGGACACTTGGGACCGAGTTCCCGCCACGAACAGATAAGACAAACAAATGTTTATTGCTGTATCTAAAAGACTGTATGCGGTATCTAGTGACCCTAAATGAGAGGGCATTGTTTTAAGCTGGGTAACCAGGTTAGTTTGCCCAGCAGCAGTTAGAGATGCTGATTCTGCTGTGTAGTTAGATCCCTGAATGGGATAGGATTTTGTTTATATGATTTGGTTTTTGTTTCTTGAAGTAACAGTTTGGGAAATATTATAACACTGATATGAGTAAACCGCTGAAGGTTAATAGCTGAGTGCCTCATGCCTACACATGTGAAAGCTGCAGTCCCTTACTGAGATGAAAATAAAGCAGGCAGAAGCCTGAGTTAAGCAACATAATACTTTGTATGATCCTGTTTTTGTATAATTAACCCTAGAAGACTGTGTTGGGAAGATCCCAGACAGACGTTAGCGCTACAAAAGAGGGGCGTTTGTCACAGTATGCATAAATCCCAAAAGTTACAGATGCAGCGGCCGTTATTCGAACACTTCACGCGGTGTATACCTCGGAATACCCATGTCATGGCGCGGGATTGCTTCCAACCATACCGCCTTTAGATGTGAGTGCAGAAAATGGCATTTTAGTGTTCTGGTTTTTAACACCTGAAATTGACACAGTAGCACAGTACTGTACACATTATAATTCATTCATTTCATTGCATTTAATTGCACACAATCCATGAAATTCAAACAAAGCAACCGCGACAAACACGTGTGCCTGGGACGATTGGCGGCGTTAATGCCGTGTGGAGCAGCGCACACGAAAACTGCGCTGTGATTTGAATAACGGCCGCTGCATCTGTACATCTTTACATAAACATACATCCCCAGCTTAAACACACAGGTGAGCAGAGGACAAACAAAAGGAAAAACACACAATGACATTGAAGAAGATAAAGGGTGTTTAAACAGCAAAGAGTAGACCATTCTTGCACAGTGTAATGTGGGACAAACACTTTTGTAATAGGTGGATCTGTGCCTGTTATTAATTATTTAACTTATTTAACTATATCTTTTCAGTTTCCTAAAAACACTACATGCCATGTTTACTCAGAAGGGATGAGCCATAGGTGAATGGGAGGTAAGGTGCTTTATGGTTTAGCACTGCTTAGTAAACATGTCCTGTAATGTTTTCATGACTTGGAGAGTTTGTGCTGATTTATTGCACTGTCCCAATGTGACCTATTGCTAATAATAGACCACAGTCCTCATCCTATGATTATGTGAAACATGATCCAAGAGAAATAGCTCTACATTTTGGCCTTCTTCGAAAGCACTTGTCCACTCTTTGGCTCAGATACATCAAGCAGTGGTAAGGACAATTGGAGTTGTTATCTCAAAAAAAATAAGTACATTTTTGAGATAACAACTCCAGGGTTTCCTTACCACTGCTTGGTGTATCTGGACCCTTGTTTCTATATTTTATTAATCATTTTCCCTATGAAGAGGTAAGAATAACAGGATCAGTTTAACAATAGCATAAGGTAACTTGAAAATTATTGGAGTATGCAGAACTGAGTGACTATACAAAATAGTGTAATGCAATATTAGGGTTTTTACTCATCATGTACACCAATGGATGCATTATTAGTTATTGGGGATATTATGACATAATTAAATTGTTCTATTGTTGCAGATTTGAAAAAATGTAATGATTATTTCCTTTCTTTACTTTTTTAAGCTATTGCACCACACTGTGTCACCTTATGTGTGTAACTCTATTCATCACAAATACCTGTGTGTAATCCTATTTTCTCTATGTCACAATGAGCTGTTTAATTTGCCAGCAATTGGAGACACAAACTCAGAAACATACAGTTCTGTAGTTGTTTAAGGTGCACTGCCTCTCTACATAAGTACAGGGAGCTGCTAAGCTCTCTGAACAGCACCTCCAAAAAGGACTCGGCATTGCACCATAAAAATCCATTCATCAGAAAAGCTACACTTTCATTATGTACCACAGCAATGTTTCATTTCCATAAACAAGAAAGAAAATATATGCTTAAGTGGGTTGACACACAAATGTTATCAGTGACATATTGATGATATATATTGTAACATTTTATTTCTTACTTGTGACAAAACATACACTGCTCCATTACATTAAAAGAGCAGTTCCTTCTTCTATGTTACTATTTGTAGCCCCCATTTCTTTTACGGGGTGGGAACTGGGGGTCACTGTGAGCCTAATAGCACTATTTTTAGCTCTGGAGGACACCCAGTTAAAATCTTGTGAACAAACATTGAGTTTTTTTAGGGAGGATTGCTGTATTATCTGCTAGATGTGCTTTCTGCTTGTTTAGCATTTGCCTTTATACTGTACCATTGGTATATGGTTCTGTTAAACCTACCATAATATCTCACAGTGCAGGGCTCTTCAACTGGTGGTCCTTAGGCATCTACAGTATAGCATGGTCCCTCTACTGTCTGCTCCTGCTAATTTCATTGTAGTGGCATACACAACTTAGTGCAATTGTTTTCAAAAACATTATGTGTGGTGCTCAGAACAAGAAAATTGACATGAATGTGAAATATCAAAGTTCCAACAAGGGTACCCTTGTGGTATCTACCACCTAATATATGAGGTATGAATAGGTAGATACTAAAGAACGCTTGCCTGTAAACCTCACAAGTCACTGCACTAAAGGTTTATCACATACAGGGGCTTATGCAGAGAGGTACGTTAAGGTAAATTTCGCCAGGTTAGAGGCAAAAATGTCCGCATTTATGCAGTTAGTGGCGAGAACTTGGCGGGCCAATTCAAATTCGCCAGACGTGTGGCGAGAAGCGTGATTTCGCCAATGATAAAACACGCACGATTCCAGTAGCTCCGATGCGCATGTACGCGCCAATCGGAGCTACTAAATGGCGCGTTTAGGGGAAATTTTGCCCGCCAACAAAAGTTGGCTGTATTGTGGGCAAATACCGCGCGCCTCTGAATGGCGAGTTTCACGCCAAGTGAAACTCGCCTAATTAGCAATTTCATGCACACCGCGCTACCGGAGTACCCTGCATAGCACAACATTAAATGCCAATCCTGCGGCGAATTTAAGCCTTTCTTGAACCGTACCTCTCTGCATAAGCCCCATAGTGTCCAGAAACAAAAAGCGCATAAAATGAGTCATACCTTCCTTCAGCCATCTTGAGTTGTAGGGTGTGCTGTAAAGTCACAATTGAACTCACTTCATAAGTGCAGCATCCTGATTTCACCCCACATGTCCTAGGGTCCTTTATGTTTACCGTTTATGTTGATTGCAAGAAACAATTGTGAAAAATGGAGCACTACCAGTGGAACAAAAATAGAAAGAAACAGAGGTATACTGTACATTGGTAAAGCCCTACGGCGCAAAACGCATAGGTGGGGAGATACCTCTGTTTTTTTACTATATGACACAATAAACAGCTTTATTTTTATGGTAATGCACTCTCTGTATTTTTTCTATTTTCGTTCCACTGGTAGTGCTCTGATTTTCTCAAATTTTTCTTGCAATTGTTTCCACACTGAAAATTACTAGTAAGCTAATGTAAATATATATAATGTGTAATATATATTTATATAAAGCTAATGTATATATACAGTATATTTATATATCACACATATATTTACATTAGCTTTATATGAATAAAAAACACTTTACAGATGTTAAAATATATTAGACGTATATGATTTGTAAGTCTTTAATGGTATCCAAAATTACATTACAATGCTCTAGTGTCCTTTTGATTTGACAATTTTTTTTTGAATTGGGCTTTTTGGAAAACTAGTTGAAGAGCCCTGCCATACTCTAGATCTAGGAATGAATGCCCACGTAGGCTTGGTACTCTATGTGGCGCGAAATGTGTAGGAGGTTCTTTGTGCCTCTGTTTTTAACCATGGACAAATACATTTTTTTTAATCTTCTGGAGTCCACCTCTCAATCTTTTTCAGTAGCGCACACTGTGTTTGCACCTTTTCAACTTAGTACTGTTTAGGCACAAAATAAAGGAACATGCACATGATGTTCAAGAAATACATTTGTATGTTCTTCTTTCTATTCATCAGTTTATTATGTCTTGCCTTTTTAAAGTCCAGCATGCAGAGCTTGGCCTTCTCTCCAAATTGCCATTTGCACTGTGTGTTGGCATCATACAGCTCGCCTGGCAGCTTTTCAGGATATTTATATTCTTTCCCAGGCTTGGGATCGTCAGTGAGGCATACAGCCTGAGCAGTGCTGCAAGGAAACGACAACACTATTATAAGTGCTATTATCATCTACCAGAAACATCACAGGTCATTTGCCAAGAGAGCTCCATCCAAACCACGGGAGTTGTGTCATATGTTTCTACCATGGCTACGCTTTGTTACTATGTAGCTTATTCATATTATTATACATCCTGGTTCCAAAATCATAAATGTGCTTATTTTATATTTTTAAAAAAACTTCTCAAATTAATTAAGCTTTATTGTGGTTTTTTTTTTGTTTGTTTTTCTGCAATCTGTGCAATCCAACGGTGGGATCCTGCTTTTCAGGGCATGGTATCTCAGATAGCTTAATGTGATAAAGATGCCAGAGGCAGCTAAAAAAGGGGTGAGGCCAGCAATTCCAAAAGGTACGAAACAAAAAAAATCAATTTGATGCGTTAGTAGAGATGGGCACATTTGGTCCCGCCGTGGATTGGACGGTTCCTTTAGTCTGTGGATTTCAGCGCATCAGTCTCAAAAATGGCGATTTGCCTTTTGCAGTTTTTTTTTTTTATTTTTTTAAACACCGACAATCCATTCGCGGATTCCCCAATCCACCAACAGATTTTAAGAATCCACACACGGATTGCTGAATTCGCAGATTGGCTTCTAAAAAATCCACCAGCGGATTGTATCCAATGGCAGTGTTGGATTAATGGTGGATTGAAACTGTGACAATCAGTCGGTGGATTATACACAGCGGAACGGATTTTGAATGGAAAAATCGGAAAATTCGGAGAAACAAATTTGGACTGCTTCACCCACTTCTGCGCGTAAGGAGCTAAAAAGGAAATAAGATGTAGATTCATTGGATAATGATACATGAAGTAAAGCAGAAATTATTTATTTGAAGTTTTCTTGAAACAGGGGTCTCCTGGTTCTGATCCATGATCCCCTGACCTCTGGAGACCACCCAGTTCTAAGATATGTGACATTTTTGTACCAGTTTTGACATCTACAAAAAGAAAGTCGCAATGGCATCTCCAATGACTTTGTGACTTTCTATTGGCCATCGGAGCGATCCCTAATCATGCTGCCATTTTTTCTGCTTAGCTATCAGGAACAGAGTGGTACCCAGAGGTCAGGGGACCAAAAATCACCTTCAGGGAGCCCCCAGTTCTGGTAAGCTTTTAAAAAAGAATTGCGGGCAGCACAAACTGCTGCTTTAGTTGACGGGACTGGATTCTTTTAAAATTACTCATTCTGTGACAAAGAAAAATGTTTCCTCCCATATTAAAAGTTTAACAATTATTTCAATTTATGAAATGTCAAATGTTTTAGTGTGTTTCAAGATCAAAACAATGCTGAAGCAGAACAATTGCATCAGATTTGTTAAATAAAAAAGGACATACAGTATACAGTGCATGAAATGAATTTTAGTCTTTGATACATTTTGTGCCGTTTTGCTTTAGGTTTTCCTTGGTGTCGCAGCCATGAGACTTTGATACACACAACTCCCATAAAATGCCAAGAACTGTAAGATAAAATTTAGCATGTAGAGCGAAAACATTTTAAGAGACAGCAGGTATGTTGTTCAACATCTAGACCCATTAAGCTTTGAAAACATACATTTTTGTCTTGGATTTTCGGTATTGTTCTTTTCTGAAACTCAACAAGACCATGTCAATTGTGGCCAAATGTTCAACTACTATATAGACTATATTTGCAACCTAACCTATTTTCAAGGAATTGATGTCAAAAATAAAACTGATGATCTTGGGTGTAGACGAGCAAGCCAGGTTGCACTGGCTGCAAGTGTCATTTGTAACTAATTAGCGTTTTGTCAAACAGAAATTAAATAAGCTATGCCTATATATTCTTCACTATCTGCCACTCAACAGCCTTATTTGTGATTGTGTAAATGAAATCAGCAATATTGTGCCTTTTACAAAATATTTCACTTTTATACTCTTATAGATGATTGATAAGTACAAGTTTATATGACTGAAGATCCGGGCCCGGCGGCTGCGGGGGCCTGGCCGGCGCTGGTAGTTTGGCTTGACTTCTGACCGAGCCCAGCAGCTTGACCAACATCTGCATCAGACTGTGGGCCCCAGCTTACCCCCCATGTAGCAAGCCTCTCCCCTGCTGTGGCTGGCCTCTCTTGTAGGCCCCGCCCCACACCAGAAGTTGGGTAGGCTGATCAGCGGGGTACTTGAGGCCTCCAGGTAAGGAGAGAGGGGGTAATATTTATATTCTGGATGGGAGTCAAAACTTAGTTACATAGTAGATGAGGTTGAAAAAATTAAACCTATGCTAAATTTAGACAACAGATACTTTGTCCTATATCTATACTTACTTATTGATCCAGAGGACAGCAAACACAAAACCCCAGTGTCATATAATCCAATGATATTTAATAAGGGGAAAAAATAATTTTCCTGACTCCTAAGAATTGGCAATCGGATTACTCCCTGGATCAACATTCTTCCCATGTTTACTTATTTGGTAGATCCCTGGATAACTTTCCCTTCTAAAAAGATATCCAACCTTTTTTTTTAACAAATCTATTGTGTCTGTCATCACAGTCTCACTGGGTAAATAATTCCACATTTTAACTGCCCTTACTGTAAAGAACTTTTTCATTTGTTGCTGGTGAAATCTCCTTTTCACCAACCTAAAGGGACGACCCCGAGTCCTTTGTACTGCCCTTGAGATGAATAGTTCTTTTGAAAGCTCCTTGTACTGTCCCCGAATATATTTCTATATAGTTATCATATCCCCTCTTAGACGCCTCTTTTCTAATGTAAATAAATCTAATTTAGCTAGCCTCTCCTTATAAGTTAGATTGTCCATACCCTTTATTCATTTGGTGGCTCTTCTCTGCACTCTCTTTAGTTCCATAATGTCTTTTCTAAGGAGTGGTGCCCAAAATTGTACTCCATATTCAAGGTGTGGTCTTACTAATGCTTTATAAAGGGGCAGAACTATGTTTACTTCCCTTCTATCCATTGCCCGTTTGATGCAAGATAAGATCGTGTTTGCCTTTCCAGCTACTGCATGACTTTTGGCCACTATTAGTAAGCCTGCTGTCTACAAGCACTCCATCAAGGATTCCCCCAATTTATCCCCATTTAATGTGTAAGTCGCCTGTTTATTCTTGCATCCCAAATGAATAACCTTACATTTATCTGTATTAAACCTCATCTGCCATTTACCTGCCAAAGTTTCCAGTCTGTCCAAGTCCTTCTGGAGAGAAATTACATCCTGCTCTGATTCTACCACCTAGACATAACCTGCTGAAGCCCCTTATTTGACCATGGTAGACAGCACAGGAAAGCTGGAGCAGCTCTTCACCTTCCAGGCCCCCCTCCCCCCTAATATAAACAGTGCTGATCAAGTGGGAAACCCTAGTAATGCTGTCATTTTAATTTTAATATTGCCTCATCATTCTCAATTAGACAATAGACCCTATTTGATATGCAGTGGAGCCACCTCCTCTTTGTCAGGGAAGTTTAAAACGTAATATTTAGAATGGGACTTAGAGCAGCAATCCCCAGACCTGTCACTGATTTTATGTCAGTCTCGCTAGTTTCTGTTAGTTTCTAGTTTCATAAATGCTCCAACAGACATCAATTAATTCTCACTGATAAAAAAAATCATAGATCATAAATCATAGATTTAACACACAATATAATTTTTTTTAGCCAATAGACATCTCTGAATCCCTTATACTATAATTGTCTTTAACGTTTTTAATAATGTGGGGGGGGGGAGGTTGTGTGTGGGGGTGAGGGTATGTGTGTGGGGTATGAGGGGGTGGGGGTATGAGGTGGGGTATTGTGTGAGGGAGAGGGTATTGTGTGTGTTTGTGTGTGTGTGTGAGGGAGGAAGGAGGGTACTGTGTGTGGAGGAGAGGGTGTAATTTGGTGTGTGGGGTATTGTATGTGGCGAGAAGGGTGTAATTTGTGTGTGTAGGGGGAGGGAGGTACGTTTGTGTGGGGGATATTTTATGTGGGATGGAGGGTATTATGTGTGTGTGTATTTTTATGTGTGTGTAGTGAGAGGAGGGTATTGTGTGTGTATTATGCGTGTGTGTGTGTGTGGTGGGACGGTAGAGGTGTGAGAGAGGGGAGTGAGAGAGAGAGGATGGTCTCACAAGGCCGCCAAAATTGGGGGTCAGTGGGAGGGGGGTATTATGTGTGTATGGGGGGAGGGGAATATTATGTTTGTGTGTGATTTTTGTATGTGTGTAGGGGGAAGGGAGTATTATGTATGTGGGGGAGATAGTGTGTGTGTGTGTGTGTGTGTGTGTGTGTGTGTGTGTGTGTGTGTGTGTGTGTGTGTGTGTGTGTGTGTGTGTGTGTGTGTGTGTGTGTGTGTGTGTGTGTAAGGAGGGTATTGTGTGTGTGTTTGTGTGTCTATGGGGGGAGGGAATTGTGTGTATGTGTGTTGTGTATAGGGGGTGAGAGGTGGGGGTGTGGGGGGGTGAGATGGGTGTGTGGGGGGGAGAGAAAAGTACGGGCATAGAGGTGTGAGAGAGGGGGGTCTCATAAGGGTGCCAACACTGGGGGTCTTTGGGGTGGTGGCCCAGTGGAAACTGTAGTCCTGGGCCCTGGGAAAGCTGTCTGCGGCCCTGGCTCTA
The DNA here is from genome assembly GCF_040206685.1 of Ascaphus truei. Taxonomy (NCBI): domain Eukaryota; kingdom Metazoa; phylum Chordata; class Amphibia; order Anura; family Ascaphidae; genus Ascaphus; species Ascaphus truei. The sequence continues at coordinate 250,553,103 of NC_134484.1, read as the reverse complement.
GCAAATGGTTGAGTACAATAGTATGTTAGATTACGGATGTCAGGAATTCCCTCTGGATGCTATTTTGCAGAAATATCCAGCTCTTAATACAAAAATAAAAAGGAAAATGAAAAAAGAACATGTATATATACTGGTAACAGTAACTGAACAAACTAGTAAAAGTAGGCAGGAACTATGAAATGCAAACAGCTGTATATATATATATATCCTATTAATTATTTTTTCTGCGTGCACTATTTTTTCCTACATTGTTTATAAATAGCTTAAAATGCACAAGCAGGTGCACAAAGTCATTGCAGTAATAAATAAACATAATGCTGAATGTCACGTATGAATATATATTCAGAATAAGAAGATATAATTACAGTACATCAACACAAAAGATATATTTGATAAATGTCATCAACATAATGTGTTACATTTGTTACCACAATCAGTAGCTGAACTCTGGCGGAATAATTGATATAGTTATGCCAGGGAGAATATAATAATACGAATTATCCAGATTACATTCTTTCTTTGTAATTTTAAGTATTATTGTAGGAAAGTCGATAATGCATATTAATCATACATCAGTATATTGCAACCTTACTAACCAAAAAATGTAATAGATGCTAAGAGCTAAGGTATTGGAGGAAAAATTACTTAACTTTCATCCTTACTCTATCTGCCTACTTAACGTTCATTCTTTCACACTTGTTCGTGTTAATGTTAATTAAATATATTTGTATATATGCATGTCTTTATTTATATAGTACCATTAATGTACATAGCGCTTCACAGCAGTAATACACGTGACAATCATATAAATAACAAATAACACATAATACCACACAGAGGGCAGAAGTGCTTCAGACATAAAAGTAACATTTAGGAAAAGGAGTCCCTGCTCCGAAGAGCTTACAATCTAATTTGTTGGTAGGAAGAACGTGCAGAGACAGTAGGATGGCGTCCTGGTACATGCGTCTGCAAGGGGCAAAGGTTAATGTATGAGGAGTTAATTATCAGCCATGGAGCTACTCATATACTTCCTTAAGCAAGTGTGTTTTAAGGTGGGTCTTGAAGGTGGATAGAAAGGGAGCTAATTGGATATTGAGGGGAAGGGCATTCCAGAGGTGTGGGGCAGAAAGTGAGAAGGGTATAAGGCAGGAGAAGGCTTTAGATACAAAAGGGGTAGAGAGAAGACATCAATGAGCAGAACGCAAAAGTCGGGATGGAATACAGCGAGAAATTAGGGCTGAGATGTAAGGAGGAGCAGAAGTGTGTAAAGCTTTAAAAGTGAGGAGGAGAATTGAGAGTGCAATACTGGCTTTGATAGGAAGCCAGGACAGTGATTTCAGCAGGGGAGACGCTGAGACAGATTTCGGAAAGAGTGGAGTGATTTTGGCAGCAGCATTTAGGATAGATTGTAGGGGAGACAAGTGAGAGACAGGAAGGCCAGACAGCAGTAGGTTGCAGTAATTGAGACGGGAGAGAATGAGGGCCTGAGTCAGAGTTTTAGCAGTCAAGCAACAGAAGAAAGGGCATATCTTGGTAATATTACGGAGGAAAAAAACATAATTTTTTTGCTACCTTTTGAATGTGAGAAGAGAATGTGCGAGAGGAGTTGATTGTGCACCCCTAGGAAGCGTGATGATAGTACTTCCAACAGTAATGTGGAAGAAGGAATAGGGCCAGATTTGGGAGGAAGTATGAGGAGCTCTGTTTTTGCCATGTAAGTTTAAATCGGCGGAGGGCCATCTAGAATGATATTGCAGAGAGACATTCAGAAACTTTAGTCTGTATAGCAGTTGTAAGGTCAGGGGTAGAAACGTAAAAGTGTGTGTCATCAGCAAAGAGGTGATATTTGAACCCAAGTGATTAGGTCACCTAGAGAGATTGTGTAAAGAGAAAAGAGAAAGGGAATGAGTGCAGGAACGCAGCATGTGCGTGTGGGAATTTAGACAGGGCTTGGAGTTAAAAGGGCGAGAACGGCAGTGAGAAAGCGGAGCATGTAGATCAAGAGAGGAGGATAGGGCAGAGTTGTAGTTCCTGACCAGGTTGTCAGGGTCTGGAGCAGAGCTGAGAGAGGAGAGGGAGGAGCGTAAAGTGGAATCAAAAGCTGGTAGGTTAATAGAGCACAGGTCTCTGCAGATCTGAGGGGTAGATGGAGGTGGAGAAGGGGAGAAATGAGAGAGAGAAAATGAGATATGGTGATGGTCAGAGAGAGGAAAAGGGGAAATGGAGAAATCAGAGAGGGAAAAGTTAGTGAAAACCAGGTCTATGTAGTGGCCATCCTTATGGGTGCTGGCTGCAGTCCACTGTTGAAGGCCAAAAGAAGAGGTTAGAGAGAGAAAGCGGGCACCCAAGGAGAGAGGGGTCATCAATATGGCAGTTGGTCCCCAAGGAGAAGAACTGGGGAGTCTGAGAAGAAAAAGAAAGAGAGCCAGGATTCAAAATGAGAGAGAAAGACAGAAGAGGGATTAGTAGAGGAAGGTGGGCGATAGATGACCACCATGTGGACAGTGAGAGGAGAGAAGATCTGGACAGTGTGAGCCTCAAAGGAGGGAAAAGCAAGAGAGAGAAGAATAGGAAGGGTTTGGTAACGGCAGAGAGAGGAGGAGCCCCACGCCTCTACCCCTGCCATCAGGGCGCAGAGTGTGGGAGAAAGAAAGGCCACCATGAAAGAGGGCAGCTTCCAGAACAGCGTCAGACTGAGTGAGCCAGGTCTCGGTTATAGCAAATAGGAGCAGAGAGTGAGAGAGAAAGAAGTCATGCACAGAGAGGAACTTGTTAGAAAGGGAGCGAGCTTTCCAAGGACACAGGAGAAAGGGAGAGACGGGGGCCACAAGCGATGAGTATGAGGTTAGAGGGGTTGACACCAGAAGGATTAGACATTGTATGTGGAAGGGGAGGACGAGAGCATACAAAAATAAGGCAGGCACCAGGATTGAGAGAGATATCCCCAGAAGCAAGGAGGAAAAGCATGGATAGAAATAGAATGTGTGAGGCTGATTTGTAGGGGTGTGTTTTAGTGCAGGGGGTATAGTTGTGTAGTGTTAGAGGGCGCAGGTAAGAAAGGAATTCATGTGAACTGAGAAGTGGTGAAGGAAGGAGAGATGGAGATATATGAATAGAGTTAGAGACATAATGAGGCTGTAGAAAGAAGCAAATATTTTGTAAAGAAGTGAGGTCAAGCAAATAAAAACAGTAGTGGCGGCATGGCAGCAATAGTTTAGTGCTGAGATGTGAAGTGTGAGATAGATAATGTCCTCCTTTCCAGCGTAGTTCAAATCCAGTATCCAGGGCCAGTAGGTGTTGTGTTGTCCACTTGTTTCACTCCTGTTGAACTCCCCGTTCAATCCACACTGCAAGCTACTTAAAAAATGCTACTATAAATGTATGCTGCATTTGTACTTTGTATGTTATATTGTTATTTTTTCTTTGGTGCCCTATTAATAATTTTGAACATTACCCCTCCCCCCTCCAGGTGAAAAATATTAGCAAATGTCACTCTGGTATAGTAAAGCAAATAGTGGAACAAGATGGACATAAATGTCCCATATTTAGTATTTACTATATACAAATCATGGGTAGTACACATTTAGGAATATGTATTATGGCTTGCCAGTGGCTGTAATGATGGTAACTTAATGCAAGAGCATCAATATCTTGTTGCAAACGTGTATCAATGTATCAATTCCATTAACATGGCTCCATGTTTAAAGTACTGGAACATTTCCAGTCCTTAAATTTATAACGGAGACTTAGGGCTATTTACTGAGAAGCGCATAAGACAGCTTCCATGCTGGAAAACACCTTGCAGGCCATTCACTTGAATGAGCAATAAGAGGCCATATTTAATAAGCAGTGTTACTCTATAAGACTTCTTCAATGCTAGAAGACACATTATAGAAAATTCACTTGAATGAGCAATAATAGGTCATATTTAATAAGATGTACTGGAAGGTATTATAGGAAAAATGGGTATGTGATAGGGTATGTCAGTCGTTTTTTACATTTTGTACTCTACCTCAAAAATATAAACAAACCCTGTGTCATCATCAGCAATTAGGTTGATATGAGAGGACAACGGTGATAACTGAGAGATAACAGAGATAAAGGCAGTAAAATCCAAACTTAACATACAAACACAACCAGGGAAACTTTAAACATATCAAATGATTATACTTTTTTGTTTAAAGGGCATCTATCGCTTATATTAGACTTGTTTAACATATCTTACAATTTGGTCCTACAAAGGACTGCACCATCAAGTACTGAAGGGTTACACACAATTAAAAACAAGAGTGTGATTACAAGGGGTCCAATCTTTATTTAAGTGAGCATTGCATTAAGTAAGCATAATATCAAGATAATATACTTATCTTTATTATCTTATCTTTAGTCTTACTTTATTACATTTCTTAGATATGCAGTGTCAGGTACACATGTGTAATATTTCAGTGAGTAGTCACTCATATGTGGGGAAAATGTATAACTGTGGGAAGTACTGTATCTAAGAAATACATCTTTGAGCTATTACATTTAAGATGAAACTCAAATTACAAATAAAACACATTTAAGAGCTTGGAATTTATACAAGGTAATAGCTTTCACTATACAAATTAGTATGTTTGACAGGCTTTTTCTCAGCAAATGTATGAAGTCATTTAATTGGCTGAGAATGTGCAGGGAGGTATTCTGTGTTTGGTTAGAATAAAGTAACCATGTTCATTTCCAGTTCTATCAGTTTCTCATGTTTCACTGGTGCCAGACTGTATAAAGTAACATCCAGAAGGAGGATGGGTAAAACTACAGGAAAAATGCTTCAGAGGTTGTAGAGAGGGGTTAAATTATCCACAAAGACAAAGGAAGAATTAGGATTCCAAAGTTATACTTTTAGTTAATTACTTTTGCTCTCAACCGTGCTCCTGAGCTGGCTGTAGCATTATGAGGCCATTGTGTACAGTTTTCAGATACAATGGTCTATGTTAACTGATGGTTGCTATATTATGAGACATGAATGGGCTGTTCTGGCACAGGAAGTTGTTTAATGGAACAACATTGCTTAGTAAATGTGGGCCAAATTCAAAGACACCAGCATAAATCCGACATGGTAAAATACTGTAGGATTTCTGTGCTGCAAATGCTTAATGCGTGTTCTCTTTAGCATCAGCTCAACATAAAGATTTTTAAACATCCCCCCTTTTTATCACATTTGCCAACTCCAGTAAGTTATTAAAATATATCTATCTGACTAATTCCCAGGTCAGGATATTCTCCCAAATCAGTATAGCATGTGGCGACTGCTGCAATATTCATCCACCATACATACAGTATGCTCTAATGTGTTCTGGAAGGTGTTAACCAAGTTGGGTGCAAGGTAGAGTGAAGTAAAATGTGGTTCATAGTGGCCAGCATGCAAAACTTTGTTTTAGATAGATTTGTGGGAACATTTATAGTGGAGGAACTACAAGGGCCTCCCTGATAAACATAATTAGTTGGCCAGCATGTTCGGTTAAAAAGCCAAAAACTCCTGTTCTTAACAACTGTGTAATCCAGCTGCATGTCAGACAGTGCCTTTCATGGAAGGGGACATAGTAAGTGTCTTATTCTATATCCGCCAAAGTGGCAGTTGATTTCAGACAAAATTTAAGTAAATGGGGAATTTCATCCAAAATCATCCGCTTTGGCATATACATAGAACAAGCCCCTAATTATTCATAATAAGATAAGTATTAGTAGTGTAGCTCCCAACATTTTACTTATTATTAAAGAATAATCTGTTACCAGTCATATATATATATATATATATATATATATATATATATATATATATATATAAAAAAATTCCTGCTCAGAGCACCCTAGGGAATATTTTTTCCAATACAATCTTATTTCATATTGAAGCCATATCTGATCTCTTCTGCTGCAGGTTCCAACAGCCCCAAATCAATACAAACAGTGCACTGTAAGTTGTATAATGTCTCTGACTATGGAATTTAAGTGGTTAAAGCTAACTTTATCTGAGTAAAAATTGCCAATCACTAACCATAATTGGATAACAATAGTTATAATACATGTAACATGGTTAGTCTACTCTGCCTCTCTCTTCCCCCTGTCACATAAGTCCTTAGCAGTTTAGGCTGTGACAGGCCATCCTGTGGGCTTTTGACCATAAAAAAATCTAGCTGTTGTTTTTATTAAGAACATATAGTGCACTATTGTGCTGACCCATAAATAAATACCCCATGCTAAAGGGGTTAATAACAATTACTAGAAAATTGTAGCTCTGAGCTCCAAATTCGAGCCACTGGTTTGACTACTGCTCACTTTCAGATTTACTTAGTAGACATGCATTGCATTTGCAATCATTCAATTAGACCGCTATAATTGTGCGAATCCTATCACATTTTACAGGTAAAGTATGAACAATTCAAAGGGATAAATGTCAGTACTGAAACACAAGCAAAAGTAAGAAACCAATGTGGAATGGACAGAAGGCTAACCAAAGTTGTACTCTGAGAGATCTGTGATAGATGGCAGTTTGCTGGGAAATGGTTTTTCTGTAAACCAACACAAAACGTGTTAGAAGCATTTTTTTGGTCTCTCCATAGTTACAACATATAATGCATCTGAAAGAGAAGGTGCGGGAAGGTTTCTACTGGTAACTATTGTTAACTCTGTCTTTTTTCTCAAGGGAAGTTCTTCACAATTTGAGCAACTTTCTGCTGTGATATCATATGTCCGAATCCGCCAAGTAACAGACTGTTTTTCAATGAATCAATATGTATTTCCCAGAGAAAAGAAATGTGAATTGATTTAGACTTACTATAGCATATGCTGTTGAAATACTATCATGGTACTGTACGTATAAAATTAAATATGTGTGTGTATATGTATAACAGTTTGAAGGGATTGGGGTAAAAACTTAACTAGTATAATCCAGACCACTGAAGAGGGTGCTGCTGTAATAGTATCTATAATGCACTGTACAAAAATAACAAAGGGATAGGCACACCATAAGTAGGCAAAAAAGTATTTTATTGGCCCAACCTTTCGGCTATCCTCTGGAGCCTTTATCAAGAGCTCTTGATAAAGGCTCTAGAGGGTAGCCGAAACGTTGGGCCAATAAATTATTATTTTTTGCATATTTATGGTGTGCCTATCCCTTTGTTATGTGTATGTGTGTGTGTGTGTGTATATATATATATATATATATATATATATATATATATATATATATATATATATATATACATTCAAATGTATTTACTTAGCATTAAACCAAAGTTTCTGAATGTCTCTCTGCTATATCATCCTGGATGGCCCTCCGTCGCCTTAAACTCAACATGGCTAAAACAGAGCTCCTCATACTTCCTCCCAAACCTGGCCCTACTACCTCCTTCCACATTACTGTTGGAACTACGATCATCCACCCAGTAGCCCAAGCACGCTGCCTAGGGGTCACACTCGACTCCTCTCTCACATTCGCCCCTCACATTCAAAACATTTCTAAAACTTGTCGCTTTTTCCTCTGCAATATAACAAAGATACGCCCTTTCCTCTGTTGCTCGACTGCTAAAACTCTGACTCAGGCCCTCATTCTCTCCCGTCTTGATTACTGTAACCTCCTTCTGTCTGGCCTTCCTGCCTCTCACCTGTCTCCCCTACAATCTATCCTAAATGCTGCTGCCAGAATCACTCTATTCTTTCTAGATCTGTCTCAGCATCTCCCCTCCTGAAATCCCTCTCCTGGCTTCCAATCAAATCCCGCATCTCACACTCCATTCTTCTCCTCACTTTTAAAGCTTTACACTCTTTTGCCCCTCCTTACATCTCAGCCCTAATTTCTCGCTATGCACCATCCCGACTCTTGCGTTCTGCTCAAGGATGTCTTCTTTCTACCCCCTTTTTATCTAAAGCACTCTCCCGCCTTAAACCTTTTTCACTGACTGCCCCACACCTCTGGAATGCCCTTCCCCTCAGTACCCGACTAGCACCCTCTCTATCCACCTTTAAGACCCACCTTAAGACACACTTGCTTAAAGAAGCATACGAATAGCACTGTGAACATTCTGAACACATGATACATAAAGCTTGGCGCCCTGCAGACGCACTTACCAGAACTCCCTCCTCCTGTCTCTGTACGTTCTCCCTACCTACCAATTAGATTGTAAGCTCCTCAGGGCAGGGACTCCTCTTCCTTAATGTTATGTTTGTCTAAAGCACTTATTCCCATGATCTGTTATTTATATTATCTGTTATTTATTCGATTACCACATGTATTACTACTGTGAAGCGCTATGTACATTAATGGCGCTATACAAATAAAGACATACAATACAATACAATTAAACATTTAATTAAATACATCAACAAAGATAGTTTTGTTACATCAACTTCATTTCCAAACCAAGTATATTATGTGCATGGTGGTTGCATTGTCCACCCTTAGGGAGTTTTTTTTCCGGGAACATTAGGCCCACATCTGTTTACACAGCTTACTGTATCTCAATGCTGTTTCCTTCAATCAGAGTTGTTCTGAAATGAGATATTGATTGTCTTCTCTTGTGGTTAACAACTTCTTTGACTTAATTCCCTCCCTGTCACTAAATTCATGGGCAGGAAAAAGAAACTTGTAATAGGGACCATAAAGCAATAAAAATTGAAAGGAAAAGGAAAGTATTTCAACTATTACGCAGTCTGTTTAAATACCATGGGGATAGTAAAAAAAGGATTACATGCACAATGTGCCTACTAAAACTTGTTCGTTTGGGCACAAAAGCACACACATTATATCACGCAACCAACCTCAAAATCAGTTTCTCAAACTATTCATTCTATCTTATGCCTAACAAGGTAACTTTAAATTCAACAATTGTATTTTCAATGTATGTTTTTAATCTTTCAAATACAGGCAATGAATATGCAGTCAAAGCTTTCATCCCTGTGAGGGAGAATTCCATTAAAATCCGTCTCAACTCTCTTCCTGCACTGAGAAGAAGAGATGTGTGAAGTTTTCGCCTACGTTCATGAGCCTGGCAAAATTGATCCTTTTTGTCGAACTTTAAAAAAATAATAATACTTTTTGAACAGTTTACAATTTGTTTGCCATGTGCAAATACCCACAGTCTGAAATATGGGGAGGAGAAAGAGAGATTCGTGGGAAAACCAATGTTTTCACATTTTTCAACTGTTTCGAAAGTTCGATCAAGACATGAGTGAAGTGAGTACACTTTTACTGGGAAGCAGCTTCACAGCATATTGAATATTTCACAGAGAGAAAATGTACCCCCTGAAATAAAATAACAATGTGTGGTCATTAAAGAACCCTAATGGAGATGTAAAATATCCAGAGTACACTTTAAGGTATTCATGTGATGCAAAAGAAATCCAAGTACTTTCTTGTGAACTGTCGGTTATACAAAAACTAGAACTACAACTGTACAAGGGTAAGTACAATACCTTAAAAACTTGTACAGGTATTGGCGACTGCAAGCTGACCAGGAGAAGACGCCGTTGTGTCCTGCCAGTGTTGGTGACATTATGTTACCTTCCGACTTCTTGCACATGTTTCCCTCTCCATCATGGACCATCCCAAAACTAGGAATCAATATTAAAATATGAAATTTTAAAGAAACACCTTTGAAGTATCTGCTGACATTGTTTTTAAAAAAATGGGTGAGGACACAAGGTTTAGGAAACAAGGGGAGACAGAGTAAGGAAAGTGTCACAAATGTGTTGCTTTGTCATTTACTTGATGCTAAGAAACCTTGTGTCAGACCTCAAACAGTACCATATATGCGTATGAAGGCATTTTGCATCCCTGAGTGATTTAGGAGATGGTTATAGGAGGAATGAAAGAAAAATTTAGTAGGCACAGTATTTTCATGGGATGTATCCAAGTTTATGTCTTTAATTAATGCTTTTATTATGTTCTTGCATTAAATCCACCAGATCTGAGGGAGCATTAAACGGAGGGATCGGTGTCAAATGCAATAGGTGCAATTATCAGGTTTCTTGTGCTTTATACAGGAAAAATCATTGCATCATATCAAGGTAAAGATAGCCTCATGTTGATGCGTAGTCAAAACATTTTGAAACCTGCAGATGTTATTTGCAACCAGTAAATCCCTACTTTCTCTTGCCATCACAGTAAGTGCTGCACGTTAACATGTATAAACTATGTTAGCGTTTCTTCGTCTTTTTTTATGTCATCTTTACATCACTACCTACTCTTTGCTTTACTCTCTCTGTTTTTTTTTTAACTTCATTCACATTTTTTCTTTTAACACAATACCCAGTACCCACCTTTCTCTTTTATTTCTCCCACAAATGATACCCTCTTTTACACATTGGCACAAAGCCATTACACTTTGTGATAAATAATACATCTGCAGCTGTAGGGACATGCCAGGCATTCCAGGCAGATATGTCACAGTGCACTCTAGAGCAAGGGAGCTCAACTACAGTCCTCACAACCCCCCAACTGGTCAGGTTTTCAGGATAGCCAAACTTCAGCATAGGTGGCTCAGTCGAAGACTGCGACTCTGATTGAACCACCTGTGCTGAAGCAGGGATGGCCTGAAAACTAGACCTGTTGGTGGGTTTGAGGACTGGAGTTCAGCACCCTTGCTCTAGGGAATGGACTGTGTGTGAGTGCAATATACCGTGCTGATTTACTTGTCCACTTTTGCTCCATGAAGTCAAGGTTTGTGTAATGTTACTTCAAATGTGTATTATCAATGATGTGGTATAACACACACACACACACACACACACACACACACACAGACACACACAGACACACACAGACACACACACACAGACACACACACACACACACACACACACACACACACACACACACACACACACACACACACACACACACACACACACACACACACACACACACACACACACACACACACACACACACACACACACACACACACACACACACACACTCTACATTTTCTTATTTTTCATTTTGATAACACTCTCATTCTGCAATCGTCTTCTGTTTATGAAAATATAATTACTAATGCAAAATATTATTGCCAGCAAACTTGCAAAATGGCCACTATTGGTGATATTGTAGCCTTCTTCATCCAAGCAACTTTGGAATTGCTCCATTATTTGATCTCTGATTCTCAGAGTTTGTTACTGGATTTAATTACATAAATATATGAAAGAAACACTACAGGGGTATTAAATAGCCCCTTCAATGGTGGTGGGACTTGCAACATATGACATGAATATGCTGTGTAGCAAAGATAATAATATTTCTTGAAGTACTGTAACAATGCAATCAAAATTTGGACTCGTAGACAAGCCATCTCTTTTATGTAAAGCCAAAACTCATACAGTAAATTGTATATATATATATATATATATATATATATATATTTTTTTTTTTAAATAAATGCACTATTTACAGATACAGCTATTTAATTCCTTGTTAGATTGATACCCAATCAGTTGTTTTACCTGATGTGTTTATTTGATTGTCCAAATGTCTGTTGCACTTAGGGGCACGTCCCATTATTTTTTTGTATATACAAACGGACAAGGAAACACTTTATATTCCAATAAATATTTTAAATGTTATATACATTTACATGATGAGATCTAATAACAAATGTGAAATAGAATGGCAAATATTAGAATTGCTATAATCCTTTAAGTACCATAGAAAGCAAACATTCACACTGAAAACACTTGGGGGAAAAAAAAACAAAGGCTCCAGAGACGGAATTGTAGACACAGTCTGTTTTTAGTGGTCCATTTGTGTCTACAAGAAAAAGAACTGGAAGAAATTAATTATTTAAATAGAAAAATATGTAAGCTTTGTGTGGTGGGTAGAAGGTTGCTATAATTTATGTTAGGAAATAATTTAAAATATATATATATATATATATAAAATGTACAGTATTTAAACTTAGTGTAAATACTATTAAATATAAATATCTCCATGTAAATGAACATGTGGCTCTCATATTGCATACAATATATGTTTCATATCTAGAATAGTGTAGCCATGTCTGGTTTTGGCTACTAATCTGCCCTGCCTAACATGTAAATCCTGGTATCAGTGCAGGCAGTGTTAGTCCCAATATGGATTTTCCCCTGCAATGAGCAGCTCCCTTGAGTGACAGGGAGGTGGGCGGGGCAAGGCCTGTGTTCTGCCTAATCCTGAGCTCAGACCTAAGCCCTTCCCCCAGGGTACTTAAGGGGCTGCACTTCCTAAATGTAGTTGTGTGTCTCTCCCCTGAGAGAGACTGGTCCCATGAAATAGGTGCACAGGACTCTGTCACCTTCCATCCCCTCCCTTAGGGGACTGGGAGTGAGGACTATACCTCCTGCTCCATCAGGGTGTAGAGGGAGAGCAAGGACTGATTTTTGGTGCCCATGCCTGGGGGTTGAGTCCCGGGACCTCTTTTAACGCTGTTTCTGTTATAAAATATACTCCTGCCTCTGAGTGCAGTCTATCAGGGGGAGTAGTCACCCACCCAGTCAGTCACCCACCCAGTCACCCAAGTCAGTCAAAGTCAGTCAACCACCCACCCACCCAGTCAGTCACCCACTCACCCACAAAGTCAGTCAAGCATCCACACACCCAGCCAGTCAGCCAAGTCAGTCACCCACCTACCCAGACTAGTCACACACTCACACACTCATATATATATATCTGTATATCAGATACAATTTGCAAACGTTGATGTATAATTTAAGGTTTATATAAACTTACTTATGACCGGACTCATGAGCAATGGTAAAGGCCAATCCCAACCCAGTGTCCTCATTAACAGTACAGCTGCGGTATTTACTACACATACCACTTATTGGAGCAAACCCTGTAAAAAAGAGAGAGGAATAAATATATTTGAACTTTACTCTCATTAATTACCCGTTATAGCATTAGTACCATATGCACTGCAACATCTCAAAGACTTCTAAAATATTTCACATTAATCACAAATTGTATGGCTCTCAGGGGTAAATGTTAATATGTTAACTGAAAGGCCTGACCTATTTAAATGGCCAATTAGAGAAAATCCAAGAATTTCAAGAAAAAAGCACAGCAAATGTGTTAGATAATCTACAATATAGTAAAGTGAGTAATACGGTTACAGTGTCAGTAATTAACTAAATAGGGTCTATAAACCAGGAGTGGTGTTGCTTACTAGTTGTTGGTGATAAATTGACATGGGCACATTTTTTTTTTCATTTGGATGAGAGAGAGAGAGAAAGTGTCCAGTGCCTCACTTTCTAAAATAATTTATATACCAATTTAATGACAAAACCCCACAACCACTGCTTTTCTAGGCCACAGATCTAGCAGTGTGAGCTAAACAAGGTGATAGATTGTAGCTCTGTCACAATCTACTTTGGAACTGCTCACTGCTAACACGTGTAGCTAATCTAGTTATTAGTGTATCTCACAGGTATCTCACGTGTGCTCCACAAGGAACATTAAACTGTCAACCAGGAAATGGAAGTAGTCTGCTTTTAAAGGAAGCCAGGGGGAGGGAGCTATCCAGATATATGCACTCATTTTGGTGCTACATGATGGATATGCACAAAAAAGGCTCCGGTATAACAGAATGGGAAAAAAATAGTCAATGTGCCATCTGTCAGAGTGCCAGACACATACCGAATTGAAATACTTTATTTTACAATAAATAAAGCTCTACAAATTGCAGGCAGTGATTCCACTTGCTTCCCACAGCACACAAAGTGTTATTGGGTTGACAAGTATAAGGCACCTGCTCACGGAATAAAACAGGTGGTTTGACCCCTGTGGGTCCTGTAGTGCTGTGTATAGTTGTGCTGTGTAGTGGACAAAGCAGCGTTTCCTCCAAAGCGCTCACTTTCGGGTTTGAGTGATGTCACAGGCCCTCTCCACCAATCAGAGATTTATCGAAAGAGATTACCCACCCCTTGAAGTAGCAGATGCTAAAAAGAGAGCAAAAAAAATAGAAAGAAGCCTTTTATTGAAGTCTAATCCTAAGAAAGAAGTTAAAACCAATTTTATTCCTTTTATTACACAATTTAATAGCGAACATTTTAAAATCAATAAAATATTAAATAAACATTGGCACATTTTAAAAAGTGATCAAATATTAAAGGATGTTCTACCAGATCAAGCTCAAGTAACCTATCCGAAAGCAAGAAACATTAAGGATAAAGTAGCTCCAAGTCTGTTGAAGCCAATAACAGCCGATAATACATGGCTGGGGGATAAGCCTAAAGGTTTTTATAAGTGCTCAAGCTGTAAAGCTTGTAAATATGGTAAAAGTAAAACCGATTGTTTCTCATCCAATGTAACTAAGGAAGTTTTTAAAATTAAACACTTTATTAACTGTAGGAGCTCCTCAGTTATTTATTTATTTATTACAATGTCCCTGCGGATTACAATATGTAGGTCGTACCATCAGACCTCTCCGTGTAAGAATTTCGGAGCATATACGAAACATTACCATTGGATTAGACAGCCATAATGTTTCGCTACATTTCAAGAAGTTCCATGACTCAAATCCAGTGGTCCTTATTTATCAAGGCATTGATTTAGTTACATTGCATTGAAGAGGTGGCAATCGTATACAGGAGGTCTCCCAAAAAGAGACTTTCTCGGTACATACATTTAGCACTCTTAGACCTTTGAGCTTAAATATAGATATTGATCTGGTTTCCTTTTTGAACTAATTTTAACTATTTTATTAAATTATTCTAGTTAGTTCTATTATTGTGCCTTTTAATGCTTTTTATTTTATTTTTTTTCTGGGATATTTATTGGTATTTTTATTCTTTATTTATCCTAATGTGTATACATGGTACAGGTTTTTTATTTTATATATCTGTTGACTAATGGTTATCTATTTCCATTTAGATCATCCACCCTTTATTTGCTCTGTCTTTTATTTATGTTTTTATCTTTGTATTTCATTGTCTTTATTGTTTTTACTTTAGTATTTCCATTAGCTGATAGTTTGTCTCTCCATATAATCCGTATATTACTATGGCTGTTTTGTAATGTATTGATATGTATTAGCCAATTACTTTATGTGCCACCCCTTTTGATCCGTGACGTGGACGCTTTGAGGGACTATTTAATTGGGACTGGCAGATTACATATCCATTCACCTCTGAAGTCCGGTTGTACCCGGATGAAACGCGTAGGGTTGCTTGTTCTGCCCTGCTGAGTTGTTGTTGTGGATCATCTGTGTGACTAGAGTGCCGTTGTTTACCTGCCCATTCCTTCGCCACTACTGTGAGTCTAAGGAGATCCAGCTCAAGATTCTGATTGGTGGAGAGGGCCTGCGAAGTCACCTGCCACTCGAACCCGGAAGTGAGCGCTATGGAGGAAACGCTGCTTTGTCCACTACACAGCACAACTATACACAGGACTACAGGACCCAGAGTAGTCAAACCACCTGTTTTATTCCATGAGCATATGAGTTTAATGAGCTCTTTGCTCTAGAACTTTTATTGTGATAAATTGTGTTGCACTATATTTTTCTTTTCTTTCCTGCATACCATACTGAGTGTACCAGCTGCATCTTACCAGATTCCTTGCCTGATCAATACCACACAACACTCAAGAACTCCTCTCAGATGTGGTGTGTTTTCTGTGATGTCCTTTTGAGGGGTTGAGAATCTCCTCACGCCAGCTGCATCTCCTCTTGGTGATATTTATTTGTATTTTTATCACATTTATTCACTATTTGAGTATTTGATTTGGGTTTGTGCTCAAACTTCCTGAATCACCTTAGGAATGGGGTATGGTGGCAGACCCTACAGGATCAGAAGTTGAACAATCTATGTTATTCAGAACAACAGCTCTAGCAGTGTGAGCTAAAGCAGCTGATGGGTTGCAGTGCACAATGTATACTAACAGCGTACCTCCAAGGGATATCTATTTTGCTGATTGTATTTGTAACTTTGAAAGCACTTCAAGAACAAAGTAATAATATTTACTGAGGGCGTTGAATTACTGAGGCCAGGTGACATTAAATAAAAGATGAACAGAACATGGGCAACCTCACTCTACTACTCTAGGTTAGAAGAAAATGGGTGCCACCTCTGCTGCTCTATGAATTACACAGTTATAACTGCGGATTGACACGGAAGCACTATTATTATTTTTAGACAAATATTCTTGGTACTATCTGGATGTTATACATATTCATCTTATTAGACTTGATCTGTGTAATCTCATTTATATAGATTGTACAGGAGGCAGTAAATATCTTCTACTGTATGTACCTATCTATTTAAGCAGATGATGGCTTCTTCAGAGTCCAGTCACCCTGAAAGAGACCCTGTGTGATTTAATGCATTTTGCTTTTTCAATCTGCATTATAAAACAAGCTCTAAATCAGGAGTTTTTTGTTCTGCAAATTCGTTGCTTATCATTTTGCTTTAATTACCACTAAGTAGTATGTCTCACTACTAGGACCAGTACATATTGTGGTTTGATCTCCCTCAGATCTTGTGCTTTTTATAATTACATTTTCTTTTATTATTCACCTCATTCTGTCTCTTAATAAATGTATAACTTTTTAACTCACTTAGGTTAATACATCACAGATACATTGTATTACGTTAATATATCTATTTTGCAGCTCTTTGGAAGTCCTTTCCCATTGTTTTTCATTGTATACATATTAAAAGTTACTTTGTCTGGGTCATTATACATCTCTAAAGGGTATTTAACCCACTTGGACTATATAGGAGTGCACCTCATCTACAGGATGGCCTTTTCTCTCTCTTCATATTGTAATAGAGATTAAATAAAACACGTTTTCTGACAAACACAGTTAAAAACAAGGTGAAGCAAAGCTGTGACAGTACTGCTAGCCAACAGCTGGTTTAGCTCACACTGCTAGAGCTGTAGCCTAGAAAAGCAGTGGTTGTGGATTCTAGTCCTGTTGGGTATGAAACCATTACAGTCATTAGTTGTATTTGGAAATTCTATTAGAAAGTGTGGGATGGGACTCATTTAAAATAAACTTTCAATAGCCATTACCATATCTCTCAGGTGTGCTTCCTTTTCAGCACAGGCATCTCTCCCTAATTTGTTTTAGGGTACGTATATATATATATATATACATACCCTCAAACAAATTAGGGAGAGATGCCTGTGCTGAAAAGGAAGCACACCTGAGAGATATGGTAATGGCTATTGAAAGTTTATTTTAAATGAGTCCCATCCCCCATATATACATATATACACACAATTGGCGACTACTAATACAATTAGAAATCTCTCTCTCATTTTTGATATGTGGTGTGTTATTTTTTAGGCTATTTGACGACGTGTCCCCATGATAATGTGACATCACATGACGACCCTTCGTCATGACAAAGTGATGTTGCGATGACAAGGTGACATAGCTGGAAGAGATGCTGGAGATGAGGAGCAGAAGAGGATGCCAGAGAAAATAACTTTTCTTCCACCGAGCCCCGACATACTTGCAGCCGGCCAAGGGTGTCCAGATATTGTATTGCAGAACAAGTTCCATATTGAAGTAGTAGGTCTATGATTTAAGGCAGATTTTGTTGACTTTTATGTATTTTACGCGTTTATAAGTTGAATATTTAACGATCCTGCTATAAACCAGGGGTGTGCAGCCATTTCCTGATGCGCCCCCTAGCTGCTCTCCATCCCTGCTTGCACCCCCTCCTTACTTGTCTTCAGCATCAAATGACGCCGCTGGTCACGTGACATCTCGTTACCATGGCAACGTGATATGTGGCGCCGTGTTGCCATGGCGACGCGTCACCGAAGACAAGGTAAGGGACATTGCAGAGGCCTCACGCAATCCCCCGGCATTTCATTTAAATGCCTTGGGGGAAGAGTGCGGGGCCTCTGTAACCGCCTCGCTCCCCCCTGAAAAACCTTGCGCCCCCATCTGTTTGCACACTCCGGCTATAAACAATAATAATCTTGCTCTTACATGATTGGTAGTATTATACTTACTTGATTGGTAGCTATTATTGTGGTGGTGCAAATGAAGAAAATGGTTAATTTATGTGATGGTAGGAGTGATGCAAATGGAGGAAAGAGTTGATTTAACAATTGTGCCATGAAATCCCACCTAAAGTGTCACAGGGTTCATTCTTCCAGGAACATATATCCAAACCAGTGAGCAGGATAGCGTGATCATGTCGGCTGCCATCTTTACCCATCAGTCCGGACTGCCACTGGCAGAAACTGCTCAGCGTATGGTCAGCATGGTGATTGATAACAAGCCCAGCCTGCTCCAAAGAAAAGAGAGAAGTTAGAAATGCCAGAAGAATGAGAGTTACCAGTGTTTCCAAACACTGCATGAAAAAGTTATAATTCCTTATTTATTATGCTTAGAAGGTGTATTCTCCATGTCTATTCCCCAAACTTCTACTCACACTCCCAAAGGTGCAAGCTGGGGAAGGCAGGGAAAATTGGAGTAAAGTACTTTAATACATTGCAGCATGAAAATGTCCCACCTTTGCACCAAAATTGCTTTGATACATAGACCCCTTAATGTGCATCGAATTACATTTTACAGGGCCTAAATACAAAGCCCATAATATAGTAAGCTAGCTCCAATTTTGCAGAGAAGTTGGAGAGAAGTTACTTGAAATAAACCATAATGCCGTATTTTCTAGGGACTACTATGCCATAAGACAACATCCAGCACAGAAGGACCTCTTATGGACCATTCAAAAACAGAATGTAACGTATCTTCCAGCCCCAGAAGATGTCTTCTGGCATAGCACTGCTTAGTAAAATATCGGCCTACATGATCCTTTTACGAGGACATGAACAATCTGACAAATGCATTTCTTAAATTTCAGGCCGATGGTGAAGCATAGAACTGATTTTCACTCATTCACTGCATTTCACTAAAAAACGTCAACTTTATTCAGAGCCCACATACTGGAATATGGTAGTCACAAGTATTAAATGGTCCAGTCCTGTGGAAATTCTAAACTCAAGGAGGTGGGGTTATGCCTTCACAAGCAGAGTAGCATACCTTGAATTCCTCACTAATTAATGCAATTTTCTCTGAAATCACTCAAAGTTAAAGCAGGTGTTTGATCAAAAGATAGTCTCTCCTGCTCTTTGTTGGCTGGACAGAGTCCAAGTGGTAAAAAAAAAAGAAGGTTTTAAATGGAAAATAATTAAACCGCCACAGAAGCACTGATTGTTTCTTCACATAAAGTAAGACATTAAGGTAAAAATAATAATAAAGCTGTCTGACCCCACTGACTCTGCTGAGCAAGGGACCACTCTAGTTATTTCCCATTAAAAATAAAGATATGCTATGGTACTGTAGCACTTTACTCGTTCAGTGCCAAATGGACCTGCCGAGCTGGGTTTGTATGACCTTGTGGCAGCCACTTTCTTTATCTTACTGTGACTGTGGTACACAAATGTATCTTAACAACTTACTACAATTCTCAGTACTGTACTTGTATATTCTTATATGCACTGCACATAGTAACTACTCTAATTACAGAAAACTATATCGTCATTGATGCATACCAGGAGGGTTAAAAGGGTTAAAAAAACAAAATAGGGAAACAAGATGATATTCCATCGCATTTCATATTTCTAAATATTTGAAAGCAAATAATTAGAACTATCATCACTATTGTCTTAGTAATGAACATCTTTGAAATGTGCTACATTGTTTCCATCACGTTGATAATTTTTTAAGTCCATGCCAATTTTTTTGGTGTGTTGATTGCAACAGCTATCAACAAAAGAGAAGCTAAAAACATTAAGAGCAGCTGCAGATGTTTCCTCCCAAATAAACTTAAAAACATATCTCCTGATCCCCATATTCCTGGCAAATCTGATTAACCCCCAAGAACTATTTAGTTATGCTGGGGAAAAATATGCTCTCAAAATAAGCTATTTAACAATTTACTAAAGGACACATTTGTGTCATGCTCTGCTAGTTCTGTACCCAAAAGTATTTAAATAATAATCAACCATAGACAAATACTCTCTTATAAAAGATATGGCCCTTCCTAGAGGTCTGCGTGCTAATGGAATTTGTGGAGTAAAATTGATGCACAGATAGCACAAATTACATTGCGTTTTCTTTCTCAGTGTGTATCTTTACTATCAAAAATTTTCATAGTCAAATATATTGGTGCATACAGATGGGATACACATGTTGCACACGTATAAATGGCAGGTACTAAAAATTAGTATATTAGTATATCTGTTTAAAAAACATTTGAACCTGGCATAAATCATAATAAATCTGTGTATAGTGTTAGCACAGAACTAAGTTGCTATGTATAAAGCAAACATTTATTTGACGCAGCCACAATTGTTTAATTCTACAAGTTAACTAAAAAGTATTATAATGTCACATAACCCAGGGGGACGCAAACTTTTTTCCCTGCGCCCCCCTGCCGGCTGTCCCCTCACTCCCGCGCCCCCCCCCCCAACTCCAACTTACCCGCGCTCCGGCGTAATGACGTCACGTTGCCATAGCAACGTGACGTCACATTGCCATAGCAACGTGACGTCACATTGCCATAGCAACGTGACGTCACATGACCTCGCAGCGTCATTTTTACGCCGGAAGCCACGGTGAGTTAGGTTTACAGAGGCCCTGCAGCTCCCCCGGCACTTAATTTAAGTGCCTTCGGGAAGCGCGCGGGGTCTCTGTAAATCCCGCGCCCCCGTCAGCAGTCTCGCGCCCCCCCTGGGGGTCGCGCCCCCCAGTTTGCGCACTGCTGACATAACCTACAGTACGTACTATGCACATTTTATGAAGATTTGTAAAATATTTCAGATGGGACCTTGCACATACCGTAGACACAAAGATCATAACGCCATTTATAAATTGCATATACTGCCATTCTGTTGAAATTGGCAACATGTTAACGTATTCTGGCAAAACAGTTTCTATTCCTGAACGTTATTGAAAATTTTCATGAAAAAACTAAATTGAAGAAACGTGTTTTTATGAAACCTCAAGATGTAACAATTTGCTCCATAATGTGGAGCAAACCTTTTTTTATTTTAGTCAATTCAAGTTGGATTTATTTGATTTAATTAACTCAAAAAGAAAGGAACACTGCACTATTTACAGTTTAAAATGAATATATCAAAATATGAAAGTGGTATTGGCTCTTCCCATTTTTTTGTTTTAATAAATGCAGCAGTTCCTTGCCTTTAAAGCAATATAATTTTCTATGTTGCTGATCGATCCGTTCTCCTGTGATCGATCAGCAAAGATCCTGCCTCCCAAGGAAGTGTAATACATTAAAACACATTCAAAGGGCAAAGAGTGGGTGGAGGGAGGGGGGGGGGGAGAATAAAATAAAGATTGTCACCCCGTCTTCCCCTCTCCTCATGTCACACCCCTCCTTGAGAAAGGGCAGTCTATGCCCGAAACGCGTGGGAGGAGGTTTCTCATTCTCGTTTGTCCTGAGTGTTCCCTTTATGTAGTTTAAATAAAAATGTCCTGTTTTTAAACTATCCTGGTGAGTCCCTGTCCTCTTGAGTGGCTGCAGCTTCGATCTCTTCTTTTTTCTACTGACACACAGCATAACCTGATGGCACTATACACTGACACAGAGCATAACCTGATGGCACTATACACTGACACAGAGCATAACCTGATGGCACTATACACTGACACAGAGCATAACCTGATGGCACTATACACTGACACAGAGCATAACCTGATGGCTCTATACACTGACACAGAGCATAACCTGATGGCACTATACACTGACACAGAGCATAACCTGATGGCACTATACACTGACACACAGCATAATCCGATGGCACTATACACTGACACACAGCATAACCTGACGGCACTATACACTGACACACAGCATAATCTGATGGCACTATACACTGACACACAGCATAACCTGATGGCACTATACACTGACACAGAGCATAACCTGATGGCACTATACACTGACACAGAGCATAACCTGATGGCTCTATACACTGACACAGAGCATAACCTGATGGCACTATACACTGACACAGAGCATAACCTGATGGCACTATACACTGACACACAGCATAATCCGATGGCACTATACACTGACACACAGCATAACCTGACGGCACTATACACTGACACACAGCATAATCTGATGGCACTATACACTGACACACAGCATAACCTGACGGCACTATACACTGACACAGAGCATAACCTGATGGCTCTATGCACTGACACAGAGCATAACCTGACGGCACTATACACTGACACAGAGCATAACCTGATGGCACTATACACTGACACAGAGCATAACCTGACGGCACTATACAAGTACACTGACACACAGCATAACCTGACGGCACTATACACTGACACACAGCATAACCTGACGGCACTATACACTGACACACAGCATAACCTGATGGCACTATACAAGTACACTGACACACAGCATAATCTGATGGCACTATACAAGTACACTGACACACAGCATAACCTGATGGCACTATACACTGACACACAGCATAACCAGACGGCACTACACACTGACACAGTAATGTTAGGCTGAGTCCATAGTGACTTTAGCCGTGCGGAGGCGCGCTGAGGCTGAGGGAAAGCGGGTGCTTTCCCTGGCCTTAGTTCCCGCGCCCTCTGGGGGCGTGTCGGAGGCGGGCCAGTGACGTCACAGAGCTGGTTCGTCCTCATTGGGTGAACCGCTGACGTGACCGGCCCTGCGCACCCGTGAGCGCTCAAACTAAAAAATGTTTAACAGCTACGCCTCCGCACGCCTGCGGACGCGTGTGTGAGCCCCTGCTAAAGCCGCTCTCATTGCGGCTGCAGGGACTCACTGACAAGCGTCAGCGCGCCTCAGCACAGGTCTGAATTTGATTTGTTTCCTATTGTGGCCTTTTGACAATGACACTGGTAAATTCTGGCTCCAAAACCCAGTCCGGCTGACCACCCCTGGCCTATTGTGCTCTAAGCAGGACCTGCCCTTCCCTTATCCATTGCCCAGGCAATATGCACTCCCTTATCTTCCCCTTGACCTGTGACAGCGAGGAGAAAACACATGGCGGTCAAGAATTCTGCTCTGCATGATCCCTGTCAAAAAGAAAAAAATATCCCAATCTTTTAAAAAGAACCCATAAACAGAGCTATGTTTGCTTTAAGCATACCAAGGATACTGGTAGCTTTGTGACACTTTCCATTTAATACCAAATTATACATAAACATATCTGCAAAGATTCTAAAAGTCTCCCCAATATGTGCTTTTCTTTCATCTAAAAAAAAAAGTAAATTGTTTTTACCTGTTCGTCTTCTAGAAGAATTAGACCTACAATGGCAATGTTAATGTTTCCTCCTATTGTTCCATCTTTGAACAAAGCAGACACCTAAAGAGTATAAATGAAAGAGCAACATTGTGTTCACTATTTAACTATTAAACATAACACATTTAACGCCGTTGCAAAAGCGCCCATGGCCACGCTTCCAAAATGTCATATAATATGTGGATCTTTAAGCTCTCATTTCAAACGAAGGAAGTGTACAAAATACAAGTTCATTTCAAAACTATTTTAAAGCAGCAATTCAACTCCAATGTTTTTTATCCTACCTGGACCGTGGGTTTCATAGATATTTGTGGGTTTTTTATGCCTGTTATGACACAAACATGTTAGGGGAGTATGGAGGAGCTCCCCCGGTTTAGCAAGGCTAACAAAAACCACAAATATCTTTAGCTAGGCTAAAAAAAGAACAAAAGCAATAAGGTGAAAGTGCTGCTTCCATGCAATTTATATAGTCTTTAAAACATCTTTATTAACAAAGCTGCATTGTAAATCTGGTGGTTCAAGAGTCTTAACAATGTATTGAAATCAGGCCACTTTTGTATGTTTCATATCTAAACACTAAAGCAAAGCTCTTTGGGATTTATTTTAGAAGGTGTGATACAATGTTTAGGTTCCAACCATTTAAAAAACAGATTTGTTTTTATTTCTTCTGTAAGATTGTAAGTACAGTAAAAAAGAAGTGGGAATCCATATCATAACACTTCTATTACTCAGATTACTCAGTATATTAAAGATCAATGTGAAAATTTTGTATGGCTTGGAAACATTTCTTTTGTTTTTGGAGGAGGGACTTTTGTAAATGAATGAAGTAAATTTAAGTTAGCGGTGGTCTCAGCCCATCCCTGGCAATGCTATGAGCTGCTGGCATGGATTACGCTAAACTGTTAGTGCAGGTAGTTTATAAAGACAGAACTATTTAACCCTTGAATAGCTGTAACTGGTGTATACACCTTCTAGGTTTCTCCAAACCGATTCAATTTGTTTTCAAATCCTTTTATGACCGGCCTATTTCCTAAATGTTTTATAAGAGTAGCAGTACAATCTGGAACACAAACACAGTTACAAATACACGGGGAGTGTGGTGCACCATTTTATACGCATGGAAAGATTATATTCTTGGCTTGATAAATAACTTTCGAAATGGTAAAGCAGTAAAAGTGCAGGACTAAGACACTATTGACGCGGTGCAGGAGATTGCCAATCTATCTACCAGTATTACTAAGGTAAACAAGCAAGAGTACCTCCCAGCATATGAGTGAGAGCTACAAGGGGAATAAACACAGAGTAACCATATTATTTGGCACAAGTTAATGTCTGAATTGAAGTCTGTTTTGTTGTATGGCGAGTATTATGAGTGGCTTGTTTGTACTAAAAAAGTTCCTGTCTCCCATTATTATTCGATCTGCATAACCATGCCCAGCCTACACAGATCCAACAGCCTGAAAAGGTATTGGAGACTAAGCACAGCCATGTATATGCCCAAATCAATGTAATCTCTTTAGAGTTGGCAAGGAGTGTTACAATAATATTCGTCATTAAAATATTAGTGAAGCTCTGATTGTAAATCAGTCCTTTAAAAAATATTTTTTATTATGAAATGGTTTCATTAACACAATGAAAATATTAAACAAAAGCTGATCATTTGCAGAAAAACGACAAAATAAGATTGTGTTATAAATAGTATTCAACATGAGAATACAATAAGATTTCATAGCAGTGTGACATTTTTGACTTTTTGGTAAATGTGTACATTTCACAACTCCTTAAAAGTGTGTCATGTTTCATTGAGCCCACATTTCAGTTTATCTCCTAAAGCAATGATTTCAGATTGGATTTGGGTTACGCCAACAACTGGTAAAGTACAATGTGTAAAAAATGATCTACCCAATAGGACTCAACAAGAAATGCTATCCTACCATATTGAGTATTGTCAACACGTAGGTCGTGATGTTTTCATGTCCATGATTTTGCATCATCTTCTTGTCAATGACCACAAGAGTCTCCACATTTAAAGGCTTATTTCTCGAAGGCTTAGTGAGTGATCGCTTGCTTCGTGCATGATATTTGTATTCATCCGGTAAAATGTAAATGTCTTCTTTGGGAGGCTTAGGCATGTCTGTTAACAGTATTTAAAAGAAAAAAATAATAAACATAAATGCATTTGAAGACCATCAATTTAACAGCAATTGGTAGAGTTAATACAGAACATTTTAGAACTCTTGCGCTTAACAATCTTCACCCATCAGTGCAGGAGGCGGAGGGTTTGCAACCCATCAATAGGAAAAGAAGAAAATCAACAATTAAAGCTAACATATGAAGTATAGGCCCATTTAGTTGAAATAGATGGGGGAAGCTAAAGGAAAGCAAATATGTGGGGGGCAAAAGTAATTCAGCTAAGACTAACACTACTGGAACACTATAAAAATTAATTCGGAAAAACTGTTGAGAGAAATGATAAGTCTCCATTAAATGTGTCAAAAATTTGGAGGTGCAGTTGGTCTCCGACATTGAGCCCATATTTACTAAGCTATGCCACTCCATAAGAGAGCTTCCAATTCCAGAAGACATCTTGAACCCCATTAGTAAATACAGGCAGCATATATTTTCATATGAACATTTTCAAATGTATTTGAAATTCCACCGCCCCCTTGCACTTAGCTATTGCGGCCGGCTCCTTGCATGTGCCCCCCTCCTCCTTCTGAACCGCAGCGTCAAATGACGCCGCAGACGTCACCAACATGATGTCGCACTGCGTCACATTGTCATGGTAACGCGAAGTCAGGATGTCACTTGACGCTGCAACGTCGCATTGCCATGGCAACGAGACACCATGGTGAAGTCCACTGCGTCATTTGACGCTGCGGTTCAGAAGGAGAAGGAGGGCGGCAGGTGAGGCGGTGGCCGCAACAGCTAAGTGACCCCATCAGCCCCGATAGGCACGGAAGTACGGCAAAAGTATAGGGGGCAGACATATTTGCTTCCCCCAAATTTTGCCACAGTAGGCCTCGGCCGAATGGGAAATCCGCCACTGAATAGGTCATACCTTGGTTTATCACAGTAACAGAGCAAATTACAAATGACAGATTATAATATAATGTTACACATAATTCATGGACCTGGAAAACTCTGACTCTAATTACATAAAAAGTAAGACATTTGAACATAAATGAAGCTAAATTTGAAGCTTAAAGCTTTTATTTACTTTTTTTGATCAGCAAAGTTGATGTTTTTTCTTATATAATATTATCTGTATGTGTAAACATACACACAAATCCTAATATATAATAATAATAATAATAATAATAATAATAATAATATAAGGAAATCCCATTTTTATATAGTTGTACCCCTAACATTCCCCCCCTCCTCCAACTGTATTGTAACCAGCTATGTGGCGTCCACATCCCCAAACCTAAATGGGATCATATGTGCAGCTGGACCATATTCCATCCTTGTACATAATATGTCGCAAAACAAGCAGCCACTTTACCTTTTGTTTCAACATTTTCCCCTATATACTCTAGAGTGTAAGCTCTCACAAGCAGGGCCCTCATCACCTTCTGTATCTGTTTGTGCATGTTTGCCTTTACATAGTATGACCTTCCGTTGATGTAATATACAGAGCTCTGTACCCCCATTGTACCACTCCTCCTCCTGTGTTCCCCGTCCCAGTTTTCAGCAGCATGGGGGACAGGAGCAGTCTTACAGTAGTACTTCCTCCCCCAGGTGAAAGTCTGTGACTTATGATTGTGTGTTGTGTCTCTCTGTGTTGGGTGTTATGATTGTGTGTGGTGTGTGTTGTGAATGAGTGTGTGTGTTGTGCCTGTGTTGGTTGTGATTGAGTGTGTGTGTTGTGCCTGAGTTAGTTGTGATTGCGTGTGTGTTGTGATTGAGTGTATAAGTCTGTGGTTGTGATTGATTGTGTGTTGTGTGTGTGTTGTGATGTTGTGTGTGTTGTGAGTGAGTGTGTGTTGTGTCTGTGTTGGTTGTGATTGATTGTATGGTGTGTGTGTGTTGTGTCTGTCTTGGTTGTGATTGAGTGTGTGTGTGTGTGTTGTGATTGAGTGTGTTTTGGTTGTGATTGATTGTGGATTGTGTGTGTGTGTTGTGTCTGTGTTGGATGTGTTTGAGTGTGTGTTGTGTTGTGTGTGTGTTGTGATATTAGTGTGTGTTGTGTGTGTTGTGATTGAGCTTGTGTGCTGTGTCTGTGTTGTGATTATGTGTATGTGTGTTGTGATTAAATGCAGTGGTGCGCAAACTGGGGGGCGTTACGGTCTCCAAAGCTTGGCGCTTCGGGAGACAAACAAAATTGACTTTGAAGCACGCTCAGCAGCAGTCAAATGCACACACACACACACACACACACACACACACACACACACACACACAGCCACACAAACACACACAAAAATAGCCCCAATACATGCCCCCCCGCTCGTGCTTGCAAAATTATGCAGGACACACTGTGCTCGTGCTTGGAGAGTTGGTGATGTCGCCGCTCTCAGTGGCAGCGTAGACACAGCCTAATTTTGCAAGCGCGAGCTGTTGAAATAAGTATTTAGATATATTTGTATTTACATTGTATACCGTTTAATAAAGGTTTTTTTTTCATATGATTGATTACATCAAGCAGGGGGGGCCCGAGAAATTTCATGGATGAAAAGTGGGGCTCGGCATAAAAAGTTTGCTCACCCCTGCAATATGGTATTTAAAAAAAACAGCACATGATTGGGTATATATTAGAGGTGGACAACAGTATAAAAAATACATAGGAGTGAGCCCAAAGTTTTAGGAGTCACAGCGTTAAAAATAAATAAATGGTGGTGGTGCTGGTGGGGGGGTGGTTTAACGGTCACGGCTCCGTGTGTCTGTGTGTGTGTCACAGATATTCACACTATCTGTGACACACACTTATGGACACATACACTGACACACACACCCTCTAACATTTGGCACACAAAAATAGGTACCACTGTAGTTCCTCAACTTGTGCTGGATAGAGGCAGTTCCAAGCAATTCTTATGCAGCTTATCACACACACACAAACTTTCTGTGGCATAGGTACAGATGGTCTTACAGGACACAAGAACATGTAGTGTACCTGCTAAATAAGTACTGTTGGAGGGTATGACAGACACACACACACATACACGTACAGGTGCCAGCTGTGAATGTTTAGATCTTAAAATCTGATCTTAAAATATTTACAAATACTAGATTTTTTGTTTAAATAGGTTCCTTGGAAATATCACAGAGCAAAAGGATGAAAACACACTCTTTTAATGAACTACTATGCTACAGTAACCTATTTTTTTTTAAAGTGCACAAAACTGTCATATTTTATGCAACTCTCCTTAAAAAAAATATTGCCTTTAAAGAGGCAAGCCAAGCGTGCAATTTTCTATGTGAATGTTTTTTAACATAATTGAAGCAGGGGGTCTCTGGAGCAGAACCCCAGTAATTTCAGTTCTGGTAAACCCCTGCTTCTGGAGCTGCAGACCTCCATCTGGGGTGCCGCTAGCTGTTCCACTCAGCTAGCAGGGATCACCTAAAGGCCGCTTTTCAAAGCTCCCATTTCCTGTGGACCAATAGGAAGCTGTGACATCATCATGAGCAGCTTCCTATTGGACCACATGATGCAGGAACTTAAAACTTGCAGGAGATAACAGCACCCCCTTTGGAGGTAAGTATTTCTGGAAGTAGGGGGTCTCTGGAGCTAAAAGTGTTAAAAAAATAAAAACATTCGCAAAAAAAATTACAAATCACCTACTTGGATTACTCCTTTAAAACCATATTAGGTTGGGCGGATAAAAATGGAAGAATGGAATTAGGTCACAGTGCTGCACCAAAACAATCGGAAACACAGAATTAGTTTGCATAATCCACACGTGGAACCAACTTCCTTATACTTGAAAAACAAAGAAGAAAAAAACCCCATCTGTTTTGGAAAAATACAACATTTCAAATAGATGAGGTATTAAATTGAACAGGGTATGTTCTTTGTTACAAGCTAATGAAACAAATTATATAATTGGCTGTTTATAAGACAAAACACATCAATGTGCTAATCTGCCTTTCTGATTCTAAATAGACAGCAAGCAAAGCATAGACCCGGGAATATTCCCAGCGACGTCTCCAACAAGCAAAGCATAGACCCGGGAATGTTCCCAGTGAGGTCTCCCACAAGCAAAGCATAGACCCGGGAATGTTCCAGTGAGGTCTCCCACAAGTAAAGCATAGACCCGGGAATATTCCCAGTGAGGTCTCCCACAAGCAAAGCATAGACCCGGGAATGTTCCAGTGAGGTCTCCCACAAGTAAAGCATAGACCAAGGAATATTCCCAGTGAGGTCTCCCACAAGCAAAGCATAGACCCGGGAATATTCCCAGCGACGTCTCCCACAAGCAAAGCATAGACCCGGGAATATTCCCAGTGAGGTCTCCCACAAGCAAAGCATAGACCCGGGAATTTTCCCAGTGAGGGCTCCCACAAGCAAAGCATAGACACGGGAATATTCCCAGTGAGGGCTCCCACAAGCAAAGCATAGACCCGGGAATATTCCCAGTGAGGTCTCCCACAAGCAAAGCATAGACCTGGGAATTTTCCCAGTGAGGTCTCCCACAAGCAAAGCATAGACCCGGGAATATTCCCAGTGAGGTCTCCCACAAGCAAAGCATAGACCCGGGAATATTCCCAGTGAGGTCTTCCACAAGCAAAGCATAGACCCAGAATATTCCCAGCGACTTCTCCCACAAGCAAAGCATAGACCCGGGAATGTTCCCAGTGAGGTCTCCCACAAGCAAAGCATAGACCCGGGAATGTTCCAGTGAGGTCTCCCACAAGTAAAGCATAGACCCGGGAATATTCCCATTACGGTCTCCCACAAGCAAAGCATAGACCCGGGAATGTTCCAGTGAGGTCTCCCACAAGTAAAGCATAGACCCGGGAATATTCCCAGTGAGGTCTCCCACAAGCAAAGCATAGACCCGGGAATATTCCCAGCGACGTCTCCCACAAGCAAAGCATAGACCCGGGAATATTCCCAGCGACGTCTCCAACAAGCAAAGCATAGACCCGGGAATGTTCCCAGTGAGGTCTCCCACAAGCAAAGCATAGACCCGGGAATGTTCCAGTGAGGTCTCCCACAAGCAAAGCATAGACCTGGGAATATTCCCAGCGACGTCTCCCACAAGCAAAGCATAGACCTGGGAATATTCCCAGCGACGTCTCCCACAAGCAAAGCATAGACCCGGAATATTCCCAGTGAGGTCTCCCACAAGCAAAGCATAGACACGGGAATATTCCCAGTGAGGTCTCCCACAAGCAAAGCATAGACCCGGGAATATTCCCAGCGACGTCTCCCACAAGCAAAGCATAGACCCGGGAATTTTCCCAGTGAGGGCTCCCACAAGCAAAGCATAGACCCGGGAATATTCCCAGTGAGGGCTCCCACAAGCAAAGCATAGACCCGGGAATATTCCCAGTGAGGTCTCCCACAAGCAAAGCATAGACCCGGGAATATTCCCAGCGACGTCTCCCACAAGCAAAGCATAGACCCGGGAATATTCCCAGTGAGGTCTCCCACAAGCAAAGCATAGACACGGGAATATTCCCAGTGAGGTCTCCCACAAGCAAAGCATAGACCCGGGAATATTCCCAGTGAGGTCTCCCACAAGCAAAGCATAGACCCGGGAATATTCCCAGCGACGTCTCCCACAAGCAAAGCATAGACACGGGAATGTTCCCAGCGACGTCTCCCACAAGTAAAGCATAGACCCGGGAATGTGCAGTGAGGTCTCCCACAAGTAAAGCATAGACCCGGGAATGTGCAGTGAGGTCTCCCACAAGTAAAGCATAGACCCGGGAATATTCCCAGTGAGGTCTCCCACAAGCAAAGCATAGACCCGGGAATGTGCAGTGAGGTCTCCCACAAGTAAAGCATAGACCCGGGAATGTGCAGTGAGGTCTCCCACAAGTAAAGCATAGACCCGGGAATATTCCCAGTGAGGTCTCCCACAAGCAAAGCATAGACCCGGGAATATTCCCAGCGACGTCTCCCACAAGCAAAGCATAGACCTGGGAATATTCCCAGCGACGTCTCCACAAGCAAAGCATAGACCCGGGAATAATCCCAGCGACGTCTCCCACAAGCAAAGCATAGACCCAGAATATTCCCAGTGAGGTCTCCCACAAGCAAAGCATAGACACGGGAATATTCCCAGTGAGGTCTCCCACAAGCAAAGCATAGACCCGGGAATATTCCCAGCGACGTCTCCCACAAGCAAAGCATAGACCCGGGAATATTCCCAGCGACGTCTCCCACAAGCAAAGCATAGACCCGGGAATATTCCCAGTGAGGTCTCCCACAAGCAAAGCATAGACCCGGGAATATTCCCAGTGAGGTCTCCCACAAGCAAAGCATAGACCCGGGAATATTCCCAGCGACGTCTCCCACAAGCAAAGCATAGACCCGGGAATATTCCCAGCGACGTCTCCCACAAGCAAAGCATAGACCCGGGAATATTCCCAGCGACGTCTCCCACAAGCAAAGCATAGACCCGGGAATATTCCCAGTGAGGTCTCCCACAAGCAAAGCATAGACCCGGGAATATTCCCAGCGACGTCTCCCACAAGCAAAGCATAGACCCGGGAATATTTACAGTGAGGGCTCCCACAAGCAAAGCATAGACACGGGAATATTCCCAGTGAGGGCTCCCACAAGCAAAGCATAGACCCGGGATTATTCCCAGCGACGTCTCCCACAAGCAAAGCATAGACCCGGGAATGTTCCCAGTGAGGTCTCCCACAAGCAAAGCATAGACCCGGGAATATTCCCAGCGACGTCTCCCACAAGCAAAGCATAGACCCGGGAATGTTCCCAGTGAGGTCTCCCACAAGCAAAGCATAGACCCGGAATATTCCCAGTGAGGTCTCCCACAAGCAAAGCATAGACACGGAATATTCCCAGTGAGGTCTCCCACAAGCAAAGCATAGACCCGGGAATATTCCCAGCGACGTCTCCCACAAGCAAAGCATAGACCCGGGAATATTCCCAGCGACGTCTCCCACAAGCAAAGCATAGACCCGGGAATATTCCCAGCGACGTCTCCCACAAGCAAAGCATAGACCCGGGAATATTCCCAGTGAGGTCTCCCACAAGCAAAGCATAGACCCGGGAATATTCCCAGCGACGTCTCCCACAAACAAAGCATAGACCCGGGAATATTCCCAGTGAGGTTTCCCACAAGCAAAGCATAGACACGGGAATATTCCCAGTGAGGTCTCCCACAAGCAAAGCATAGACACGGGAATGTTCCCAGTGAGGTCTCCCAGAGTCTGTTTAATTTGAAGGATAATTTAGTATTCCTTCTACACCTGTTGATTGGTCTTTAAAATATCAAATTAGATCAATTTTAGCAGATATAGCTCAGACTCTTAAAAACATAAAGATATTTAAAGAATTAAACTTGACAAAAGTGATTAAAGTGATTAATATATATATATATATATATATATATATATATATATATATATATATATATATATATATATATATATATATATATATATATATAATATTCATATATTCATACTGTACATTTCATATTTCACTCATTACTGAACTAGAAGGTGCCCTGGAGCAAATGTGTTCATTTCTTTAGGAGAAATTAGTGCCAGCGGCAGCAGTTATTTCATGCATGGAACAACCCCATCATATATTCTTGACTTTACCTTCATTCATTGGCTTGGCAACATTGATGATAACGGTGGTTATTTTTAATTTACCGCTGAATATTTCCAGAATAAAAGTTCTACAAGTGGGGAATGGGACATTTGCTCTCTGCCATCTCACCGCCACTAAGAGCCACTGGCCGCAGAGGGACCCTCTGCCGCAGCTGCTCTGCCGCTGGACACTCAGTCACTGGCCACTTCTATGATAAGGTACATTTTAGGGCAGGGGCTTAACTTTAGGGGTTTTAGTGGTTACTGTATGTTATGGGATTAACTTTAAGGGTTTTAGCAGTTAGGGTAGGACACTAACTTAAAGGGTTTCAGGGGTCAAGTTAAAGAGTTTTAGGGTTAATATTTTTAGGGTAGGTGGTAAACACTGGTGGTCACTTGGTGGTGGTGAAACGGCCATGACCAAATGTCCTAAACCACTACCAGTAATAAGAAAGAAGCAATACTCTCTGGGAACCCATGCCTCAACCATACAGAAAAAGGCAGATCGGGACTGTTATGGCATAAATAAATATTTGTTGTAGGTTGTGGTACCTTTTAGGGGACCAACATTAGGTTTCTTCATAGATATACAGCTACTACAACTGTGATATACAACATAAATAAAGTAAAGAATATATGAGGAAAGCATTCAAATGGTTATTTTTTTAAATAACACATTAACTGATTGAATTGAGTTATAGTCCCATTTAGATCTGGAAGACTGGGGCATGACTTGGGATACATTCTCAGGTATTTCATATGAACAATGATAAATAAATGATGATTATAAAGTGAAATGTAGGTGTAATTACACATTATTAGCCCTGCTTTGTCTCCCTGTGCTGGAGAGAGTATGAGTTATGGGGCACCTTGTTAGATATTTAGTGAACATGCCCCAAAAGAGAAAAGTGTGTAACCATTGGCGACTGTCCTTCTTGGGATCCACTTCCTCAGGGGCCCTTGAGTTAGCTAATTACACAAACGAATCTAGATCTAAAAACAAGTTTGCTTATATTTTAATGAAATTTTTTTTGGGGGGCACTAAATATATTATTGTGTACCATTGGAATCAGAGTAAGGCACCATTTAGTAATTAGGTCATTGTAAAAGTTTGGAAGATCTGTGCTAGTAAGACTAGTTTCCCTGGAGACTCACATTCCAAATTCTGCAATTTCTTGGACTAGCTTTCACCTTATTTTGGAAATCCTTAATATGTAAGCTCATCTGTATCCTTGGGAATTTTAAGTCTTTATAGTTCGTCTCTTGAATTATTCTTTAATTCCGTTATACTCAGTGGAATTTTTTCTTTTAATTGATTACTGTTAAGTAATTAAAAGGTTTTAGCCACAGTATAGGCTGTGTTTTTTTTTTTAAATAATTATGATTGTCTCTTTTCTGTGATAGCTTTGTTTACCTTATCGTCCCTATACCTCTCATTACTTTGCCTTTTGAGTCTCTTTGCCCTGATAGTTTTTTTTATAACTCAATAACAAAGAATAACTGATTCAGTATTACTAGCAAAATTGAAGCAGTACAAATGCTGAGTACAATCCCCTCATGCTTCAAGTCTGTCAAAATCAGCATATAATACCGTATATCAACAAAAATGTTGGATATAATCATCATATTTAGGATGATTTGTATGATTGTGTATATTTTAGGAATATGAAAAATTGCCCTTACATACATTTCTTGCGTCTTCCACAATAGTGCTGTTTTTCAGGTCTCCCGTGCCTATGGTCCATTTGCTGGCTGGGGTTCTGATGAGATGGGGTTTCCTGGTGAAGCCAGTTGTGATTTTCCAGTTCTTGCTGCCTCTCAACTATAGTTACCTCATTGTCCCTGTGCATCTGCTTCTCAATAGATCTCTTGTATAGAACATGGGGTTGGTGTCCACCTGGAGTAGAGTAATTGTGTTTGAGTGCTATATGCGCTGGTAGTGGATTTAAGAAATAATCAGCTTCCTGGGTCCTTATCAAGCCTGCCTAGAAACAGAAAAAAATACCTATCACAAATTACATCCATTTCAGTGGTTACGTACAGTATACCAATTACATGCATTATATTTCAGCGTTAATCAATAGTGTTAGAGTAAATACAGTAATAACTATGAGAATGGAATTTTAATGGTATAAGTATATCTCTATTAGTGACAAGTTATCCACAACGAAAAGAAAATTACATCCCTTCATTTAATGCACTGACATTTCTTTTCTGCTGAGGACAAAATTGGTAAGTAGTATGTGATACTTACACATCAATAAAAAACAAATACTGAGAGTAGACGGAATATAATCAAGGGTGTTGACAATATACAGTAAAAAGGTTATATAATTTTTTATTGTAATTGTTATTGTATTAATAAACAAAATGGAAATTTACCAAATATGTCATTAACAGGAACAAAGAGGAATACTATATTAAGAAACATGCTATAGTATGTATGTAAAGTTTTATATTCTGTACAAGATTGTATGATTTCCAATAAAAAGATTTTAAAAAACAAATGAAATAAAAAACAAGGTCTGGAACGCTGCTTTTCGCCATTATCACCTAGCATACAGTGCTTCTACTGTAGCCAGGGATTCTGGGAAATAACATGCAAATGAGCACACAGTGTCACCTTTTGCCTCAAGTCCATTTTTACATGGAAACCTTATAAACTTGTGCTCGCTGAATTACACAGCTTTCAGCACAGCCTGAGTTAAGAGGCATAGCCAGTAAACCTAATATATATTATTATATTTATAGCTATAACTGTAATTTGCTACAGCAGACAGCACAAAGTCCACACCTGCGATATTAGAGATCTCTATCTTTGCTTGCAATACAGGATCAAACTGCGCAGAAATGATTTAGTTTGCCAGTGTTTGCAGTTCTTTCATGCACTGAAGGGATAAGCACCATTCTTATAGTCCATAGACTGACAGAAAAAAGCTTAAAATGTGCCCCCCTGCAACATATTCATGTCCATATTATTTACCTCACCCTAATAAGTTACTATTTAGGATAAATGTTTAACCTGAATCACTATAAACTTCAGTTAATACAACTACGGATGTGCCCGCATGATTTGCTGTTGCTCTTTGAGCCAGAGGAAATCTCTTGACAGAAATCATGTTTGGAATTTCCTTACACTTTATTATGCGGAAGCATTATGTACGAACACCAGAAAGCCACCACGCATACATTTATCGTTACAATCTGCTCTTGAGGCAGAAGCTGAATGGTAATCGAGAGTTGACATAAAATGATGCCAGCTCCTGGTGGCACTGAGCCAGTCTATTTTTGTCTGTGTGTTTCAAGCAGCACTAGATTAGTTCTAAATTCTTCAGGACAAATTCTTCAGGACAATCTTCAGGATTGCTGCTCCTTTAAATCCTTCTACATTATGTTCACTGCTGAATCCCCTATCACAGACGTTCCCAACTCCAGTCCTCAAGTACCCCCAACAGGTCAGGTTTTAAAAATATCCCTGCTTCAGCACAATCAGTGGCTCAGTAACTTTGATTGAGTCACCTGTGCTAAAGCAGGGATATCTTTAAAACTTGACCTGTTAGGGGTACTTGGGGACTTCCGTTGGGAATCACTGCCCTATTGGAATATATATATATAGGAACAATATATTTTACAAGGACATTCTCTTACTAAATATCAATTATAAAAAGGGCTTCAATACTGGTGTTCCTAAATGCAAGGACTGTTTCTTATACTATTATCTACTGTATGTAACCCATGTTTCCCCCCCCCCCCCCCCGGTCGCAGATTGGACCCCTAGGGTGTAGTGAGGGCTGGCTACATGCATGTTGGTGGTGCATACCTGTGAGGAACAGGAGGGCCTGAGTCTCCCGCTTTGGTATTGGGGATAACAGGGACAGGCTTCTGGCGTATATGCCTTCATCTTCTCTAGCAACGGTGCAGCGCCTCCATCTCTATAAGCCCCAGGATATGGGGTGGAACCCTTACAGAGAATTCCCACTCAGGGAAGAGAGATTCCAATCTCACACACAGTCTTAGATAAAAGCAGCAATGTCTTTATTCGCCACCAGCAGATGTACAGCAACACAGGGTACAGGCTTCTCCTCCTTCTCCTTCCTCCAGAAGAACACCCTCAGGATGGGCTGTCTGGAGCACCAGTACTCCACACCTTCCACCCCAGGGTATAGGACCTCAGGGTGAGGCTAACTCTCCCCTCACCCTCTGCAGGGTGAGGGACATTTTTCCACTGCACTATTGTGCTATCAGCTCTACTCAAGGTGGCTGAGTCTTTCCTCTCCTCTCCCTGGCATGCTCCAAGCTCAGACTCTGCTTCAGCACTCTCTCTCTCTGACTTCCAGCACTCCAACACTCCTCTCCAAAATGTGCTAACCCACTAACTAACTCCAGACTCACAGGAGCAGAACACTAAATCGAGACAGCCCTGCTCATCATGTCAGCAGGCCCCTCCCCTGTGTCTCTTGCATAAGCCACAGAGTCAGGTGCCTACCTCCACCAATCCTGGCAGGGCTTGAAGCTGGGG
This sequence comes from Ascaphus truei, assembly GCF_040206685.1. NCBI lineage: Eukaryota > Metazoa > Chordata > Amphibia > Anura > Ascaphidae > Ascaphus > Ascaphus truei. Next base: position 250,515,547 of record NC_134484.1, on the reverse strand, counting down.
AAACCCATGATAGCTACTGGCGGCCTGCCCTTAACAGGACTTACACCAGTAGGAGAAAGATATATAGCCCCCATTTCTTACCGGGGCTACACTCTCCCTCAGGTGGAATCCAATGGTCCCCACTTGGACCTAACTTTAGCAGCTCCATCCTGCAGGTGAACAAATCTGGGAAACAAAACCAGTTCATATGATTAGTATACATAACTCAGACCATCCACTCAGATGGTGTAATTAATGACAATAGGTACCTTCCAACATGGAGAACCTAACTAGTTATAATGTTCTGGGTCAGGCTTCCGTACCTGCCTCCCATTATGGTCTGTTATAGTGACAGAATATGGCTGTACTAACCCAGACTCTGGCCGATACGCCACACAGTGCTTATAAATACATCTCCCAACACTCCAGGCCCGGGCTACCTCACTGATTTTATCCTCGTTCTGGTAACCGGCTTTACCGAACTTCTTTCGCAGATAGCTGGCTCAGAGAGGCTGTGCAAGAGTATCTCGGTGCTCTTCTATCTCACTCATGATAGGTTCAGGCACGTAAGGGAACTCGTACCCTTGTGACTGTCTATACCTGGCCACTATGGCCCTGACCCGCCCTGCTTGGCAGTACTCAAAACTCTGGTTCTACTGGTGCAATGTCATCGTACAAAATACTAGGCCCCTTAGGAAGGATGATCTTTTGTTCTATCTCCTGAAACCTGTGTTCTAGCTCATCCGCCACCTCCTGGGGAGTATAGGCACCTACCGCCCACCAATGGTCTACTATGTTGCTCCTGATTAACAGGAACCTGGTATGGTCCATACCTTTGTGGTACCCAGTGAACAGGGGTGCCCACCACTTGTCACGGTGCTTGTACTCGGACACTGCACTAGAGGTACCTGTCTCTGACTCAGCTTGGGATGACACACCAGACGTGACCGCCTCTGTAGAGCGCGAGCAACTGCGTCTACCTTTCGCATTAATGTAGAGGTTTGGGTTCATTTTGTGGACCACTTTGCTTACAGGCCCTGCCTCTACAGTAGTGTGGGACCCTCGGGCCCTCCCTCTAAACACAGGAGAAAATGACATTGGATTAGGCACACGTATCACATTACCATATGGTACTTCCCCATCAGATCCCTGGTCACTTAGTTCCCAGTCCCTCAAATCCTTGGAGTGCTTAGGGTTCTTACTTAACTTATCCCCGCTAGGTCCCGGTGTCATGACTCGTGACTGGGCAAGGGCAGTGGCCGGGGTGATGGCGCTAGGGGCTGGGGCTGGGGCAATATCCGAATCAATGTCCAGCAAGTGGGTAATGCCACGACCACTGGGCACTTTTTTGCTTGCCCTCTCCGGCGTGCTTTGTGCTCCTCTATGAACGCCGTGGCAGTCAAGGTTGGCAAATGCAGCCGCCATGGCGGCTCCTCGGGCCGCAAAGATGGCCGCCGGCACTCCGTGCCAGCCGGAACTGGAAGTGTCGTCATCGTTGCCACCCGCGGAATCTCCATCCGCTCCGTGGTCACGCACCGGAAGTGCGCCGAAGACCGGAAGGGGCGGTGGTGGATCATCCGGTCCGCGGACTGGTAAGTAGGCCGCGAACCTCTCCTTCTCGTTTTCTGCAGGGTCCTTTGTCGCCTGGTGGGAGTAAGGGGGTGGTGGAGTCTCCTTACCGCTCTGCTGCCGGCTGATGGCCTCTGGCTCCTCCGGAGCCGTCTCGGATCCCGTCTCCGCCGCACTGGGAGTCACCACGACCGTGGAACTTCTACGGGCCTCAGGCCGCACCAGCGCTTGCCGTCGGTGGGTGTCCGGACTCGTCTGCTCCCTCTCTCTGGTAAGTGGACCGCCATCTTTCTTACAGCTGGGGTGGTTCGCCGGTAGGCGCATCGCCACCGATGAAACACCATCTTCTTCCTCCGAAGATGACTTGGTCGGATCCTCCGCTAGGGAGTCACCTGGGTCTTTTTCGGCCCCGCCAGTGGGTAGTGGTACGAAACGGGCCAGCTCTGGTACTTCCACTGCGGTCACGTTCTTCTCCACCAGAGTTTCTCTTGGCTCGATAGTCAGCTGGGCCTTGGTTCCCACCTCAGCAGTGGGGCAGGGAAGTAGGGCAGCCTCGTCTGTTGTCTCCGCCACCTCCGTTAGGGTTCCCGGAGAGGCACCCCGAGGGGTCTTTAGCATGGGCCACGGTTCGTTAGGCCATAGGTAGTACGTGCCACATTGAGGGCATCTTGCCTTGGTGCTTGCGGCCGTTCCAGGTGTTCTGCAATGGACGCGCAGACACCGGAGGTACTCTCGGCCCTCGATCTCCACCACCAGGAAGTCTCCTTGGATCTGGAAAATCGTAGTGCTTAGTTCTGACATATTGCTCGCATGGGTTGAACAGTTCAATAATTCAGCTCCTTGCTCTTCGAATGCCAGATGGAAGTGAAGTTCCTCGCTCTCACTTCCTGCCCCTCCCTTCGCTGGGGAGGATGCTCCTGATTGGCTCTCCTTGTGCCCCCTCCCTCTGGTGGAAACAAGAGGGGGCACTCCTCTCCGTGTGACGTGGCCTTGTCTGTTGGCCAGTCACAGCACTGCTGGGTGGGCTTTCGGCTTTCGCGCCGCTTCGCTCCTTTTGCAGGGGATCTGGGTTTGGCACCAAACCCCTGCACATCTCCCTCCACATTTCTCTAACAGTCTCTTTGCACGCTTCACGTGCGCGATCCAGGATTGTCGGGAGTCGCCATTTTAGTTCGGCTGCTAACTGCTGGGCCGTGGATGGCGCTGCGGTCGCCATTTTTAACTCTTTAATGCTCCACGGAGCACATGTAGGGATGGCCGCCATCTTTGATAAGCCCTCCAAATGTATAATTGCACTATTCTCAGTGTCTAGTGCATAGCTCGTTCCTAGACACTGACTGCTCTCACTCTGCTCACTAAACGCTCTCTGCATGCTTTCTGACTGTTTGCCCACTGATATGATGTGGCATACCCAAGGCTAGGCAGAACTCTCTCTCTGTGCACCGCACTCGCTGACGGTTAATGCAAGTACTCTGTGGTGTGTTTTATGTGGGTGCTGGCTAGTGTACCGGGCATCTCCATAAGTACGGGCGTCTCCTACTTTTGGCCACTCATAGTGCGGGCCCTGGGCCATGGTCCCTGGACAAGTTAACAGGCTAACCCCCCTAGTTGCCTCACACTATCTGCCTCAAGGGACTAGGACAGCTATAGCCTCACACCCATCTTACATCACCTCTTAGGGCACCCAGGGCGTACTGTGCGGGAATCCACGCTCCCCTGACAACCCCTGGTATTACATGCCCTACTCTCTCCAGTACTTGCACGGAAGGTGCACTTCACTCTTCCCGCTCTGCCTTGCTGAAAGCCTGTCCTGTTGTGGCTCTCAGCAGTGCCTCCAAATGTAACCCATGTCCCCCCCCCCCCCCCGGTCGCAGATTGGACCTCTAGGGTGTAGAGGGGGCTGGCTCCATGCATGTTGGTGGTGCATACCTGTGAGGAATAGGAGGGCCTGAGTCTCCCGCGTTGGTATTGGGGATAACAGGGACAGGCTTCTGGGGTATATAAAAAACAAGAAAAAGCGCAAAACTGGGGTATATGCTTTCATCTTCTCTAGCAACGGTGCAGCGCCTCCATCTCTATAAGCCCCAGGATATGGGGTGGAACCCTACAGAGAATTCCCACTCAGGGAAGAGAGATTCCAATCTCACACACAGTCTTAGATAAAAGCAGCAATGTCTTTATTCGCCACCAGCAGATGTACAGCAACACAGGGTACAGGCTTCTCCTCCTTCTCCTTCCTCCAGCCCTCAGGATGGGCTGTCTGGAGCTCCAGTACTCCACACCTTCCACCCCAAGGTATAGGCCCTCGGGGTGAGGCTAACTCTCCCCTTACCCTCTGCAGGGTGAGGGGCATTGGTCCACTGCACTATTGTGCTATCAGCTCTACTCAAGGTGGCTGAGTCTTTCCTCTCCCTGGCATGCTCCAAACTCAGACTCTGCTTCAGCACTGTCTCTCTGACTTGCAGCACTCCAACACTCCTCTCCAAAATGTGCTAACCCACTAACTAACTCCAGACTCACAGGAGCAGCCCACTAAATCGAGACAGCCCTGCCCATCATAATGTCAGCAGGCCCCTCCCCTGTGTCTCTTGCATAAGCCACAGAGTCAGGTGCCTACCTCCACCAATCCTGGCAGGGCTTGAAGCTGGGGAAACCCATGATAGCTACTGGCGGCCTGCCCTTAACAGGACTTACACCAGTAGGAGAAAGATATATAGCCCCCATTTCTTACCAAGGCTACATGTACATTAAGGGTTTTATTTTCTAAGTAGTCTTCTGCATAATTTTTTGTACAGGCTCACAAAATATGGTTGAGGTTGAGAACCAACAGGTTACATAGTAACATAGTAGGTGCGGTTGAAAAAAGACATAGGTCCATCAAGTTCAACCTATGCTAAATTTAGACAACAGATACTTGATCCTATATCTATACTTACTTATTGATCCAGAGAAGGCAAACAAAAAACCCCAGTGTCATATGATACACTGGCGTCCGCCATTATTCTAAAGCAGCCGCCTCCGCAAAGTGCGGGCAGACGCGGCTGTCTCGCGGCTCTATCCTGGTGCGTGCCACGCGTCACAGTGGCGCCGGTCACACCGTGCCAGGGTTCCCCGGCATCCCCAAAGGCCCCGAATGTTGATGGGTTAAGGGGAAGATGCGGAGCAGCCAGGGGGAGCAAGGGGGAGCAGCTGGGGATCGCGAGGTGAGCAGATGCGATGCGCACGCGGGGAAGAAGATGCGCACGCGGGGAGAGGAAGGCGGCTTGCGCGCTTCCAAGTTCGGCGCCCAGCCGAAAACAATTCCGGGCAAACGTTAGAATAAAGCTGGCCACAGCAGTATCTCATAAGGAGAAAAATAAATTCCTTCATGACTCCAAGAATTGGCAATCAGATTACTCCCTGGATCAACAATCTTCCCATGTTTACTTATTTGGTAGATCCCTGTATACCTTTACTTTCTAAAAAGATGTCCAAACTTTTTTTGAACAAATGTATTGTATCTGCTATCACAGTCTCCATGGGTAATAAATTCCACATTTTAACTGCCCTTACTGTAAAGAACCCTTTCCTTTGATCTTGGTGAAATCTCCTTTCCTCCAACCTAAAGTGATGCCCCCGAGTCCTTTGTACTGCCCTTGGGATGAATAGTTCTTTTGAAAGCTCCTTGTACTGTCCCTGAATATATTTGTATATAGTTATCATATCCCCTCTTAGATGCCTCTTTTCTAATGTAAATAAATCTAACTTAGCTAGCGTCACCTCATAAGTTAGATTGTCCACCCCCATTATTAATTTGGTGGCTCTTCTCTGCACTCTCTCTAGTTCCAGAATGTATTTTCTAATGAGTGGTGCCCAAAATTGTACTCCATATTCAAGGTGTGGTCTTACTAATGCTTTGTAAAGGGGCATAATTACATTTACTTCCCTTCCAACCATTGCCCGTTTAATGCAAGATAAGATCTTGTTTGCCTTTGTAGCTACTGCATGACTTTGGGCACTATTGCTAAGCCTGATGTCTACAAGCACTCCTAAATCCTTCTCCATCAAGGATTCCCCCAATTTATCCCCATTTCATTTGTAAGTCGCCTGTTTATTCTTGCATCCCAAATGCACAACCTTACATTTATCTGTATCAAACCTCAACTGCCATTTACCTGCCCACGTTTCCAGTCTCTCCAAGTCCTTCTGGAGAGAAATTACATCCTGCTCTGATTCTACTACCTTACACAATTTAGTATCATTAGCAAAGATGGAGACTTTGCTCTCGATCCCAACCTCAAGGTCATTAAAAAACAAGTTAAAAAGCAGGGGTCCCAGTACCGATCCCTGAGGTACTCCACTCACGACTTTAGACCAACCTGAAAAAGTTCCATTTATGACAACCCTCTGTTGTCTGTCCTTTAACCAGTTTTCAATCCAGGTGCATACAGTATATTATTACTGAGTCCAATTTTCTTTATTTTGTACACTAACCTCTTGTGTGAAACGTATCAAAAGCCTTTGCAAAATCTAAGTAGACTACATCAACTGCATTACCCTGGTCTAAATTCCTACTTACCTCCTTAAAGAAACAAATAAGGTTTGTTTAGCATGATCTATCCTTCATAAATCCATGCTGACTATTACTAATAATTTTGTTTTCCATTGTTTTCCATTAGGTATTCCTGAATATTATCCCGTATTAAACCTTCAAGTAGTTTCCCCACTATTGAAGTCAGGCTTACAGGTCTGTAATTCTCCAGTTCTGATCTAGCTCTTGAATATAAATGTACAGTAATGGTTTGGCTATTACTGAACTTAACTCCTAGAGAACTCTTGGCTGTATACCATCGGGGCCAGGTGCCTTATTTAACTTTAACTTTTTCAAGCCGCTTATGAACTTCTTCCTCAGTTAACCAATTGTTCATTAATATGGAGGTTGTGGTTTCCTCCTGCGGCACTACTATTGAAATTGATTCTTCCCTGGTAAACACAGAGGCAAAGAATGTGTTTAATACCTCTGCTTTTTCCTTATCTCCAATTATCTGCCTACCGATCTCAACCTGGAAGGGTCCTATATTTTCTTTTCTCAAGTTTTTGTTATTAAGGTACTTAAAGAACTTTTTAGGGTTGATCTTACATTCTATTGCAATCCTTTTTTCATTATCCATTTTTGCTAATTTGATTGCCCTTTTGCAATGTGATTAGGTAAATGAAGGATACTCGCAGTCATAAATCTTGGAATGAATTGAGGTATCAAATCCCATAACTAAGTGTAGCCGAGTCCCCCTACCCTGCCTCCTGTGCAGAGGACCTATCAAATAGTTGGCCGAAGCTCCGCATGATCGGGAGTGTGAGGATGGCCATTTTGGTAATCGCGCATGCGCAGTGCGGCGAGGTGCGCATGCGGTGTGTAGAGTGTGGTGGTCATTTTAGGATGGCTCCGCAGATGCAGCAGCGGAACTACAAGTCCCAGAATCCTCAGATGGGAGGGAAATACCACATGGGACTATCCCAGCCAATGGGACTCTGGCAGAGGAACAGGATATCCTCCGTGGGCGGAGAGCCCGCAAAGTCAGTTTAGCAGGAGCGGCAGAGAGGACGGATGCGTCCAGGGTTCCAGTAGCCCCTGGACTAGGCCAGAACTCCGGCCATAGACCTCAGTTAGGCCCTGAGACACCCAAAGAGCAGTTTTGTAGGGAAGGCCCCAGATAAGGACTCGTCCACTTATTAGTATTGTTGCGCCGGTGGTGAACGGCCACACGGTAACCTGCAGCCTAGGACCAGGCAACAGAATCATGAGACATTCCGGTGAGACACTCCAACTGGAGCTCACCCCACGAGGCAGATTAGGACCCTTAGGAGAGTGGGGATTTGTGTTGGAGGCCCTGCTACGTGGGACACGCTCCAACTCATCGCGACAAGCAGCACGTACATCCTCAGGGGGTAGCGCTACCTCATACTCGGGTGGGGACTTGCTGGGACAGGACACCAGGGGTATTGGTGCCACGGCACCCTCAGTACTGTGGGGAACCACAAGTGTTCGGTCATTGGGGTTATCTGTGGATAAAGTTATTGTGTGGCATATGTGTGTAGTATTATGTATAGTAAAGCTTAGAAATAGTAATACACCACACCACAGTATATAACTATGTGATGGTTCCTGTGACGATCTATCCCGCCAATGCTGGGATTCCTCATAGGTGGAGGTGCTGCACTGCAAGGAGAAAGAGCTCACCCCAGGCTCCCAGCTGTGGAGGCTTAGGCCTCCTTTGAGCAAACAGGTACAGCAACACGTGTAGTTTCCCTTAAGCATAGGAAAAGAGGGCTACATAAGTTCATCTGAATATTTTTTAAGTGAATCTTTTTTGTTGGCACTTACAGAGAGCCATCCTATCCCCTTTCGAGGGAAAGAAAAGAGTACCCCTCATAGCATGAGGCAACACTATGCCGCCAAGCAAAGGGTCTGGGTACATGAGTAGTCCACACAGAAAGGGGTTCAGAGAATTTCCCTGCTACCCTGGAATATCATTTTACAAACACAGACAACCTCACCTTTACTTTTGGGAAGTCCACAAGCTCTAAGTCTGTGTCGACACAGGAACCAAGTAATGACATTGGTGGGACACCAGCACTGTGCTATGAGTGTATACTGTATTGCCCTGTCAGAGTAAGTGTTTGTACCATTCTCCAAGCAGAGGGGCCCTGAAACTGAATGTTGTACTCATATATACATTTATCGATATATACTGTATATGCCAGTAAAAGCCTTGTTATCCAAAGTACGTATTTCGCTGTCGTTGGTTGACCTGAGCCAGACATAGTGCTGACAGCTCATTATATAATACACCTAGGGGGAGACAGATTCAGGCCTCTATCCTGGTATCACCACACTAAAATATCCAGGATAATAAGCAGGGGTTAAATTAACTGGTGCTTCTCTTGTGCATGGCAGGTGAACGGCTTCATTACAACCTGATCTCCTTTGTATGTTGTTATACTAGCCTGGGGTACTAGACTCAGTACCATTCCGTAATGCAGCGGTGCACAAACTGGGGGGCACACAAGATTTTCTTGGTGGGGTGCAGCAGTTATCGAGGTCCCCGCTCGCTCCCCCAAGGTATTTACATTAAATACAGGGGAACGCGCGAGGCCTCTGTATCTAATGTACCTTTCCTTCCAGCGGCGCGGCGTCATGGTAACTTGGCTTCTAATGACACTGCAGGGTCACGTGATGCTGCGTTGCCATGGCGGGTGGGGGAGGGGGGGTGAGCGGGGGAGGGGGGGTGAGCGGGGGAGGAGAGCAGGCAGGGGTGTGCAGGGGAAAAAGGGCAACCCTGCCGTAATGATTTAACATTTCAGGGCTTAATCATTGAATATTGTGTAATGTGTTTCATATAATACAGTTGTTTTGCTTGTATCCCCTTGGGTTTGTGATTGCCGTACACACACACACACACACACACACACACACACACACACACACACACACACACACACACACACACACACACACATACACACACACACACACACACACACACACACGTGTCACTACCATAAGTTCTAGGTGAGACTGCACATGTAAGTGCCTTTACTATGAGGCATTCTAAAGTCCGTACAGCAGTGACAGTGTTAAGTAATTAGGATCAGATTCCCTGTTTCTCATTGTGCCTATATTGTACTTTATCTGTTTTCTTTGTGTAAAGAACCTTTCAATACTTCTGTTTAGCTTTACAAAACTATCTTCCACAGACACCTCAAACAACTCTGACAAAAGACTGTCGCCTAACTACTTGTAACACATAGGAACGTATTCACAGCTGTTGCCCAACCACCCCCTATTCCTTACTGCACACTTTAGGCTTGGAGCCAACTAACACTACAAGGGGAAAATTGTCCTGACAGTCCCAAGAAAAGGCACATTCTTAATCTTGTCTTCACTTCTCAAATCTGTTGGTGGGAAATTAGTTTGGCAGCTAGGAGCAGCCTGTGTTTTTTTACTCAGACTCCAAGGTGAGAAATCATACGAACACAACAAAAGACAGCTTGCCATGGACACATCTTCAGGAGCTTAAAGGGACATTAGAAATAAAAGGTTTATGAAATTAAAATAAACAGGAATGACAATGTAGCTCATTTCCCCTGTGTCAAGGCAACTACGTGTGCTGCTAATACAAACAGGAGGCCTGATCTCTGCCACTGGGAGCCAAGGGTGTATATATATCTACTAAACAGCGACTCCAACTTAGAACGATCCTCACATAGTAGAATAGCCCCTCCTAAGACAATATATGCCCAGTAATACACACACAGAGTATGGGGAACAGTATTTACTGGGAGGTAATAAACAATAACAGTCACAAGAACAGGCAATATATATATATATATATATATATATATATATATATATATATATATATATATATATCATATACATTTTAAGTTTTGGTGGGTGAAAAAGGCGACAAAAACCCTCCACCGTCCACCGTTAGCATATAGCCAATAAAGAATATCACTTGTGAGCACATTCACATGTCATAGACAGGTCTGCAACCCTGCCTTTCAACCATTACCACCTAGCATATAGTGCTCCCACTGCAGCAAGGGATTCTGGGAAATGACATGCAAATGAGCACACAATGTGTCACCTTTTGCCTGTAATATCCATTCACTTGGAGCCCATTTAAGCTGATGTATCACCGTTCACACAGGTTTTAAACACAGCATGGGACTAGCAAAGCAAGTACAAACCACTCAAGACATGTTTCAACCTTGATGGGTATCATCAGTGTGAGGTTGGTTTATACTTCTGTAAAGGGTATTCCCCCATAGAATCGCAATAATGTGTGTGTGCGGGGAACTCAGTGTTACCAGGTGTGGTGCTTTACCTGTTAGGGGGCCTAATCTTCTGCCACGGGGAGCCTATGGCACGAATAGTAATAACAAGAGTAACCTCGTACTCGGTGCAGCGCCTCCACCTGCGATGGTTCCTAGCAAAGCAGAAATTGTTCCTCGCAGGACACATATAAATAACCAGCACGACGTGTGTAGCCAAACAATGACTTTACTTGCCGCAAACATAAACGTACTTGCATATATGTATATATATCAACAGGTGTCCCTCCCTAGAGGAGACACTGAATACTGAGTCTCGCAGAACGCTACCACTCATGCGCCACGGCGGACGTCAACAATCCCCGAACCCGACACCGGGTCCCACCCCGTGTCCAGTCACCCCCACACAATGTCCCACAATCTAGAGAGAGAGGATATGGGTGACTGCGCAGTCACTATTAAAGCTAATGGGCCAGTTGGTGCACTTGTAGATTTAGAGTACTTGCGTGCTCGGATCTGCAACTGACTTCACAAAGGATCCGATGAGCGACGACACCGGAACCACCATCCAGGGCGATCCCAGCCGGATGACTGCTGCAGCCGCAGCGGAGGTCTGAGCCCACACCTCAAGATGGAAACGCAGCGTCCGCTGTGTCCCTAACTGTCTCTGAGTACTGATAAGGGGCAGGGTCCCTAACCTGGGGCCTGTCCCTACAATACTCCGCTAATGTGACTCAGGACTCTCTGGGGCCTAGGGGGCTGCTGGCCTAGTGCAGAGAGTCACAGACTCCTGCACCCTACCTCCTTCCCCTAGCTGCTCCAGTCACCAACTCCCAAACGTGCTGCAAACCCGCGAAAATATATCAATCTCCTTGCAGGGAGATGCTGCAGCCCTATTGGCTCCCTCAGGTCATGTGGCTCTGCCCCTGTGCACCCTGGGGGTGGACTGCCCTGCACAGCGCATGCGCGACCTTCCTGTGTTCCTCCCGGCGCTCCGATGCCCTTGCGCATGCGTAACTCACCTAGCAATGGCGGCGCCCTGCTCCGCAAGCCGCCAGGACCCTCGCGACGCGACCTCGGCCCTAGCAACCCGGCCGCATCCACCTGAGAGGCGCGTGATGCTAGCGCACGCCCCCGCACTTCACCGGCTGCCCCGTGAGTACCCGAAGGGGCTCTGAACCCTGACAGGGGACCTGGCTACATCTGCTTTGAAATATTTCAAGGCTGGGTAGGTTTACGATATACATTTTAAGTTATGGTGGGTGAAAAAGGCGACAAAAAACCTCCACCGTTAACATATAGTCAATAAAGAATATCACTTGTGAGCATATTCACATGTCATAGACAGGTTTGCAACCCTGCCTTTCAACCATTATCACCAAGCATACAGTGCTCCCACTGCAGCAAGGGAATCTGGGAAATGAAATGCAAATGAGCACACAATGCGTACTGCGCATACGCGATCCTTCTAATGGCCGGCCGGAAGCTCTGCTGTTCATGCGCGAGCCTTCTGTCATGGCGGCGCCCTGCAGCAGTGCTCACTGCGGGTCTCCAGCGATCTGCTCACCAGCACCAACCTCCCTGCACCGGAAGTAAGAGGCGGGGGGAGGGAGGGAATGTGGTGGAACCGGGGGACCTGGTTACAACAATAAGAAATAATACGATAAAATACAGATGCAGCGGCCGTTATCCGAACATTTCACGGGGCCGTTTTCGTGAACTCTGCTGTATTCCATGCGGCAGTTTGAAGAAATCATGCGACACGACCTGGATATGCCCAGGAATAAAAATCTTGAAATGTTCGGATAACGGCCGCTGCATCTGTAGGTTGATAACCAAATCTCTTTTACGTAGAGAGACCCTGTTTTAATCACCATGGAACACAGAGGGAAGGAATATAATTTATTTTTTACATATTACTCCATTTTCTAACTTTAAGATACACAATAACAATAATCACAGAATAGACATAACTTCTTACATTTGTTAAGAGTTAGTTAGGGGCTTAGATATAACTGAGAAAACAAATGCAACAATGACTTCCAAGAAATATAATCAGGGCTGTTTTGAGAGCCTATTTTAGATATTCAGTACTGTATGTACTGCAAAGTAATATTTGAACTCTAGTGGTAACACAAAAATATTGAGTCATAATTATTAAGCAGAACTTTCCTTAAAGCAGCAAAATATGAAAAACCCTATATGTTTTTCAAATAAATGAGTTCTGTACGATTAGATAATACTGTCTGAATTTTCTTTAAACTCATAATGCAATTTTTGACATTTTTCTTAATGTGCTGATTATTCTTTGGTTGCTGCAGAAACCATTTAGAAAGTAATATCCACTTTCTCTTTTGAAACAGGGTGTATCTAAGACAAAAACCTGATTGTTAGCAATCATAAATTAACTAAATAAGTAGAACTGCACCTTTCTCGTAAAAAGAGACTAATTATATTGGCTATTAACTGGAAGTCTTTTTAAAAAAAACCTGTAAGGATGAGTAACAGATTCAAGACAAGGCGCAAAGGCAACATATTTAGTTCAAGATTTCCATATCCTGAGGAGAGGAGATAATGAGATAGAAAACCACAGATCTATTTATCTGTAATTAAAATTTGGAATAGCATTCTAGCTAAGCATACATCTTTTTTCCCTTAACGTCTATTTCACAGATGGTCCAATCAAATGAAATATGAACCCTAAAATCATGTCCATTTATCTGACTCTCGTCCAGGAAAATATAGTAAAACATCGGTAGTTGTACAGTAAGATCATACAAGAAAGTAAATTAAACATTAACACAGATTAGAAATTTGTGATGCAAAATTGGGTAAATGCCTATTGTTGAAAACTATGTTTTAGTTACAAAAATACACACAAAGTTTCCTTGACAACTGGGGGATATGAGTGTGTGAAAACATAGACACTCATGAGTATTGAGGGATGTTATAAACGATATCCTATATTTATGAAGCCAATAAGAAACAAAAGACCCAAAACTAAAAAACAAACAAACCCAAAACAAAACTACTGTATATGCACATACAGTAGGGCCATATTTACTGTGTGTTGTTCTTCTGGAAGACACCTTACAGCTCTTTCATGAATGGTCTGGAAGGTGTCTTCTGAGGCCAGAAGATGTCTTAGTGCTTTACCAACTCCCTGTGTGATGCAATCAACACACTCACACAGCCCCCTGGCTGGTTCCTCTCCAATGTAACATGGACATGTGACTGTTAATGGATATAAAGAGAAGCCAGTAATGAAGGCTGTGGAAAAGGTGGAACTAAGAGAGAAAGGAGCCCTTTAAAAGGGGATGGCATAACGTGAGTCAAATTTGCACGAGCCTGAATGCATTCAGGTTGATCAAGAGCTGCCTCAGTGACAGCAGTTCTCTGTGGCGAGAGAAAATTGAGCACTGACGGAGAGGACCATTGACAACTTCAATTAAAGTGGTACGGAAGCATCTTTTTGAAGTACAGGCCTGAAACACTTTAGTGCATTAAGAGCTCCCACAGTATGACAGCACCTTCACAAGGACCAATACGCCCAGGATTGGGTTTCTCACTCTCAACTGACACTGATAAACACCATTACTGTTAAGTGGTATTATATGTGTATGTTGTATGCCAAATAGGGATCCTTTGTTAGGGATCATGGGGTTCTTGAGAATGGATAGTGACAATATAAAAGCAGTTGTTACACACCCACACTGTGTACTTATTTCCCGCTGTCTGACCATAGGCCATACATGGCATATTAAGTATGCATACAGGACTCAGAGCCCCACCTCAGTACAGGGTATCAGTCTGGGTCTATAAGAAAGAGGGATGCACTGCTTAGTAAATATGGGCCCTAAAACTACAAAGTACTGTATGGTTAGTTTAGTTACAGTATGGGGCTCCAATTGACTTGAAGGTGGAAAGACAAAAAGGTTTAATCTGTTTCTTGCAGATTTTGCTATAAACTGTATACTACATGTAGCCCTGGTAAGATTATGGGCTATATTTCTATCCTCCTCCTTGCATAATTCCTGTTAAGGGCAGGTCACCAGGAGTAATCATGGATTTTCCCTACTTCTGATACTGTGCTGAGTAAGTGAAGGTAGGTCACTTTACCCTGTGTCCAATCAAGAGGCACAGGGGCGGTGCCTATTGGAAGTTACAAAGAGCACTTTCACTTCCTATTTAGTGTTGAGAGAGTTGTGTGTGAGCTGTCTGCCTGGACAGTGTAGTGTAGAGAGTGAGTTAGTTAGGTTCCTGATGAGTGGAGCTGATAGGAGATAGTGAGTTATAGGTGGACCAAATACCTCTCACCCTGCTTAGGGGGTGAGGGAAGAGCTAGCCCCACTCTGGATGGCCCTGAGTCCAGAGAGGAGGCAGGGACCATCCTAAGGGAGAACAGCTAGTAGGCTGTGTACATTAATTGTACCTGACTGCTGCTGCTGGAGACTGAATAAAGAGTCTGCTGTTAAAAGGATCTATTGTGTGAGACTGGAATCTCTCAGCCCTGGGAGGGGGGTTTCTGTGGTAGGGATTCCACCCCGTATTCCTGGGGCTTAATCAGATGGAGGCGCTGCACCATTGAAGAAGAACGAAGGCATCCACCCCAAAAACCTGTCCTGTTGTTCCCCCATGTCATCGCAGGAGACTCAGGCCCTCCTGTTGCCAGCAGGTATGCACCACACAGAGACATGTATTCAGACCTCAGAACACCTTAGGGGGCCCGATCTGCGATTGGGTGGGGGTCCATGGGTTACATACAGAAGATTCATGCACTGAAAACATGTAAAGAATATACAGTTTAAAATGGGAGAATTTGAAGAGAAAATATAATTACTAAACTTGTTGGAAATACATTACGTTGCAAACACTACATCATGTCAATATTAAGAATCTGTATTAAAATACACACTCATGGAATAGCAATAATTATATGTAAAAATAAAGTCATATTGAATAGAACACAAAACCCTTCTGTTGAGTTCATCTTTAAATCACCAGTTTATTTGAGTGTAAGATCAACTGTGTTTCTCATACTTTATGGAGAAGAATCAAAACATATATGTGAGCCAATGTACTGTATAAGTGTGTGATCATGGGAATAACTTTATTGTGCAAAAGTAAAAAGGTAAACTTGAGAGAATCCTGGACTGGGGGCCCTATTTTACGTGGGGTGAACATCTTTACATCTTCCCCGTGTTGGAGAATTCACCCCCCACTGAACTAAGGGGCCTAAAATCTTCATAATCTAAAATCTTCATAACATATTTAATAAGATCCTGACTACATCTCAATAATTGTAGTTGAGAAGATGTGTCTGCGTCAATGTGAATATGCAGGTGAATATACAGTATGTGTTTGTATGTGTAAATGAGGTGCTGTTTGTGTTGGGGCTGTGACCTATATGAATATCCACATGATTCAACAGTAATGCTGGCACAGTACATCGCAATGCATTGTAAAATACTAACATAGTCAATCTGATATATGTTCACACAGCTGACATCCATAAGAATATGACAAGTAGAACTCTATGGGCCTGCAATACTAAATCCCTGCAACATGTTTCCTTCATTAAGAATTAGCTCCAAACTAGTTGCTAGTGAAAGCACAACTATGGCCATGTCCTTGCTGGTCAAAATTAGGGTTTTAGCTTGATCTGAAAAGCTATAAAACATAATGTGTGTTGAAAAAGGGAACAAATAGCCCTTTAACATAGAACTTTTCTGACTGCAACACAATGCAGGCAGGTCAAATATGTTATAATGATTGAAAAGGGATATACGAAATAGACAGCACTCAATGAAATAAACAGAAGGAAAAGTCTGTGTGAGTGGTGCAACGAGAGCAGGGGGGGGGGGGGGGGCTCAATCCTCCCAAATAATACTAGTAAACAAAATAGTTCCCAGCACTCAATAATGGAAAAAAACTGTTAATCAGCAAAAATGAACATTTACTGTGTAGACTTATAATCACAAAAGGATATACAAAATGGCCCTTCTGACAATCTCTCTCTTCTCCTCCAGTTAGAAGCAGGTAGGGGAACATGATGGTATGCAGCGCCGACGGGCCGACAGAGTGAAGCAGAGGAGCAGCTGGCAGAGGAGTTAGGAGTTGCACAGAGGCAGAGCAGGACAGCACCCCAGCACGCCGCAGTGGTCTGATCCAGAAGGCTTTCTTACTTCCAGTGTCTATGCTGCTATAGGGTGATCCTCCCCGTCTGTCCTGCTCTGCCTCCGTGCAACTCCTAAATCCTCTGCCGGCTTCTCCTCTGCTTAACTCTGCCGGCCTGCCGCCGCGTACCATCATCTCCCCCTGCCTGCCTCTATCGCCACCCTGTCCCACAGGTACGCATGGAGGAAGAGGGGGAGAGAGCTGGAGGAGGGATGATGATGAGGAGGGGGAGAGATGATGATGAGGAGAGGTATCCTCCAATTTAAATCGAGGCAACATTTTCTCCTGATTCTAGGGAATACGTTCACTTATAATTGGGCCCTTAAAATGTTTTGCCCGTGGGCCCGCGCATGCCTAGCTATGCCACTGCACGCGACATTACATTATTGTAGCATAACATTGCATTATCTTCCAATAGTGGGGCGTTATGTCTTGGCGTTACCCCTATCTAGGCCAGAAAACAAGGTTTTTGCTGAAGTAGTGAGAAAGAGGAGAGAGATATAATTTAAATAACATTGTTTAATTTCCAACTGTGGCACTAAAACCACTGACACTGCAAAGCGCTATTGCATGTTCTGGATATTAGTAACGCCAAGGATGACCTAACTCACGTAATATTAAGTTCCCATATTAAACCTAAAAAAATAGATCCTCTATTATGAGCAGGGTGGGAATCAAAGGCTGAGCCTCACGACCCTCTCCTTTTGTGGACGTGGCTCTTGGTTTCTTGCACTACCCAGACTGATATTAGGACGGGTGTGCGAGCAAGCATTTTCCTTCCTTGCTATTTCATGTGATGGCAGCGAGGAGATAGGGACCATAGTTAAGCCGCAGACTATCACTGGGCAGTGGGAAAAGGAGGAGGAGGTGGCAGACGCTGTGTGGGCCATGCCTATTTGTGCACAAGGACCATAGCAACCACCAGGTCTAACAAAGAAAGCCGCCTACCCCTACTGCCCACTGTGCCATGCAAGACTGTACCTGATTGTTGCCCTGTGCCCGGGGGACTTGAGCACAGGGAGAAGCTGATTTTATGGGTATGTAAGTCAAGAGGTAATGAATGTTGAAAGTCGGATATTAAAGTGGCATAATAGCTCCGGAACCAGAAGGACAAACAGCCTCTATAGACTCACAGAGTTGCAAGGATGAGTCCTGATGATGTAGCCCTCCACATGTTTTCCTCTTGGCTTCAGCAGGGGTGATGTCATTAAGACTCAGCCTCCACAGACTCTCCGACTGGCAATGACCAGGAAAATACCTAGATCAAATGTCCTGCTTGTTCTGGTACCTGACTGGCTATTATCCCACTTTAATATCCGACTTGCAAGATTCATTACCTCTGGACTTGCATACCTTCTGACTACTATGTGTTCTGGGTGAGGAAAACTTATGTCTTACCAAACTAGGTGCAGGTTTGAATTGAATACCCAATATGGCACTTCATTACACCTATTGTTATTGAGTACTACTGTATCTTCTTTAACAGTGCTTTTTTCATTATTTATGTTTCTCTGCACTGTACTTGATATCCGGATATCACTGCAAATATTTTCAAAGGGGATCCTTGTGATTGCACCTCTGAATTTACTAGTCTCCGATTATATTCACTGCCATTAGCATTATGTAAATAGAAGACAGCCCTGATGCTGTTTTAATTGTTTTTAAGTTGTGACTGCTATTCTGCTGTGATCATTTGCATTTGTCTTAATGTATTTACTTTGTGAATATCCCTGAGTGCCCTATTGCTCTTTTGGAGAGGTTCCACCCTTCTTTAGGGTTTCCCTTGATCCATTCTCATAGTTTGCATTGCTATCCTGAGGTCTACCATCACATTATATATTTCATACTCATTTGGAATGGGATTTTTGCATTATATATCATCATTTTGATTGTAATGCTGACCTGTGTACCTACTGTGACATAGTCCAAAGATGTTAGGCAGCTTTCAGCCCCGTTTTAGGTCAGGAAAGTGCAGGAATAGTTAAAAATGATCCATTTCACAGCTTCACATTAACTCAGACTGCTGGATGGAAAATCCAGACCACAGATTACAATGGGTCTAGTTCTCCCTCACCTGCTCTTCTAATCACATGCACAGGTATTTAGAGCAGAGAGGTTTTGCATTTCACTCTCTCTCCTTAGAGCCTGGAGGCTGGGGGTATCGCTGCTCCCCGGAATCCAGTTCGGGGTGGACGGCCCCTCCAAGTATCACAGTACCAGAGGATTTGCCTGGACACTTGGGACCGTGTTCCCACCACGAACAGATAAGACAAAACAAAACAAATGTTTATTGCTGTTGCTAAAAGACTGTGCTGTATCTAGTGACCCTAAATGAGAGGGCATTGTTTTAAGCTGGGGAACCAGGTTATTTGGCCCAGTTAGTTCGCAGTTAGAGGCTGATTCTGATGTGTAGTTAGTTCCCTGAAAGGGATAGGATTTCTTTATATGATTTGGTTTTTATTTCTTAAAAGTGACACTGTGTGAAATGCTATGACACTGACATATAAGTGAACTGCTGAATGAAAATGTCTGAGTGCCTCTAACCTACACATGTTAAAGCTGCAGTACCTTACTTGGATGAAAATAAAGCAGGCAGAAGCCTGACTTAAGCAATATAATACTTTGCATGATCCTGTTTGTTGTATAATTAACAAGACTGTGTCGGGAAGAACCCAGACAGACGTCAGCACTACAAAAGAGGGGCGTTTGACACATATGGTGGAGAATGCGGGTCAACACTAAAAAGTCTGTGGGTTTGCAAATAAATGCGGGGTTTTAAAATGCCCGCCCAGCTGAACTAAAGTACAGATGCTATGAGGGAAGTCTGTCCCACTGCGTACATCAGTTGTGCTTCTAGCATACACAGAGAATGTGCGAGGTGTGGATCCAATAGCACCCTGAACCCAAACAGAAAACCAAAATGTTTCGCTGAAGAAATTTTTTTTTTTGCATCTAGCAAGTGCTGTTTGTAAAGCTAATGCCTTTTGCTGAAGTGAGTAAATTTGGAGCTAGCAAGTGCTGTATGTAAGTTGCTGAAGTGAGTGAAATTGCAGCTAGCAAATTGTCCCTGCCGGGTTTCTAAAATGGCCGACGTGAAATGTTTGTTTTGTAATGTACATAATCATGAAAAACAGTGTCCCTTCAGGCCATACGATGATGATGATGATGATGATGACGATTCGTATGTGGCCCCTGGAAGAGAGCCGTACCTACAGATGAATTTAGTATGCTGGGCCGGTCGTGAAGTAGGTCACATGGAAGATGTGTGCCCCAAAATTTTCAAAGACAAACAGCTGCAAAAGCAAGCAACGCCCTGTGAGTGCAAGCAAGATGTGGAAGCTGATACCAGTGAGTGTGTGCCCAGTACCACTGATATCTCTGGAGCTAATAAAGCAAAAAGAAAGAAGAAGAAAAAGAAAACTGTTCCTCAAGTCACAGGGGAAGTGACCGAGCCAGTTGAACCTGCGCTGTCAGGACATGCGTCAGAAAGGCGCCGAGATGTGCTGCAGACCGGAGTGACCGGCAGAATTGTCACGGGAACAGTGGCAAAGGAAAAGGAGGAGCAAAGGGAAGCTGAATCCTTGAACCAGGATAAAGAGGCTTTGGTTTCTGCACTCCAAGCTGCCCACCATGATTATGAAGTCCTGTGGCAGGATTTGGTGAAGGAGCGAGAATGTTGGAAGAAGGTGCAAGAGGCGAACGCAGAGTTACAGAGGTGTATACTCCCAGCTTTACAAGAGCACGAGGCTTTGAAGAAAACAGAGTCTCTCTTACAGAGTGAGCTGGAAGAGGTGACGACTAGTCTGGAAAAGGCCAACACCGTAATTGCTATCCTAAAACAGAAATACGGGAAAGCTCTTCAAGAGGTTCACGCACTCAGCACAGAGGTGCAAAACTCACACCTGGAGGGCCACGGTCTGAACACAGAGCTGGGAATGTTGAAGCAAACCCATGAGATTGCCCTGAGTGAGTTAGAGACTGTAAAGCAAGAAAATGAGACTCTGAAATTGAAAAATTCAGATTTGACTGACCAAGCAGAAAAAGTAAAGAAACAGTTGACTCAGGAAAAATTAGAAGTGCAGGAAGCACTACAGAATGCATTGATGCACACTCAGAGCCAGCACCAGGAAGAAATGGAGGCTCTGAGAACAGAATTGCGACATGTATGCACAAAACAGAATTCTCTCGTGGAGGAACTTAACGTTTTGAAAAAGGAGAAAAGCATTAGAATAATTCAGAAGCACTGCAAAGCTCTTATCCAAGGAAGAAGGGAAAGAGAAAATTATCGGCGTAAACGCGCCGCAACTATTATTCTACAGGCTGCCTACAGAGGGATGAAAATTCGTCAGTTTAATCGCCGGAATAAAGCAGCCTGTGTTCTTCAATCATTCTACCGTGCCCGCATGGTACGAAACAGGTTCCTCATTATGAAAGGAGCAACTATAAAAATTCAGTCTCTGACTAGGATGACACAGAACAGGATTCGCTATCAAACCCTGAGAAAGGCGTCACTGGTTATCCAGCGGTACTTTCGCCTGAATAAATGTAGGCCTCAGGAAAGAGAGGCCCAAGGCTACATGCCTGCCGGCTGCAAAGGTAAAATGCCACACGGTACAGCCAGAGTTATTGAGAGCCCCATCAAGGTGAAGGTGTTCCAGGTAATTAGCGCTTCATCTTCTAAGTACCATATAATTGCCCCAAAGGGAAAATCCCAAATCTCTAAGAGAGAAGATGGTTGTGAGAAAATACATGGCAGTAAGAAGTACCATAAAGGTTCAAAAGTTGCAAAGCAAAAGCGACGAAGGTCAACGCTGGCCTTGAATTTATCCAGATCTCGCCACTCTGGGCCACAATATAAAGACAAAGACTATCCGGTCCCAGAGTTCCGTCAGAAGTTAAAGAGACAGTCCGACTATGTGCAAGAGACAGAAAGCGTTAAAATGAACTCTGAGGATATAATGGACTGGAAGTCAAGAAAAAAAAAAGTAGTGGAACTAACCAATTGGGTTACACGTGCGGACTATGTCACTACTACAGTATATGCTATACTATACCTTTAGAAAAGCATTTTTGTAAATATTGCAATGTTGTATTTTTTTTCTTCTCTTCATTGAAAAAGTAGGTAAAACTACAAATTAATATACAGGGTTGATGGCCCTTAAGATTACAAGGCTGTAGTTTAAAAAAAAAAATAATAATATATATATATATATATATATATATATATATATATATATATATATATATATATATATATATATATATATTGGTAGCTTACAATATAGGGAAAAAATGCCCTTTCCAGTTCGTAAATATATAATGAGGTTCATATTCTAGAGTACAAAAACCCAGGGAGGTAATAGAAACTGTCTGGTTTTGTGAGCATATTTAGCATATCCTGGGTTATAAGAATGTGTGCTAGACATTTATTTTTCAAAATAGTTCCCTAATAGAGAGCAACAAAATATATTTGCCAAGTATAGTCTCTTATGACAAAAACTATTGTCCATAATTGCCGTAAAAAAAAAAAAGTTCATATTCGGGTCATGTGAATGCTTAATATTGTACTGAGGAGTTAGCTCAAGTATTTCAGGTAGGACGCTCACCCCAGTGAGGTCCATGGCCGCTCACCCCAGTAGGTGTGAGCTGGGGAGGGGGATATGTGACATAGTCCAAAGATGTTGGGCAGCTTTCTGCCCCGTTTTAGGTCAGAAAGTGCAGGAATAGTTAAAAATGATCCATTCCACAGCTTCACATTAACTCAGGCTGCTGGATGGAAAATCCAGACCACAGATTACAATGGGTCTAGTTCTCCCTCACCTGCTCTTCTAATCACTTGCACAGGTATTTAGAGCAGAGAGGTTTGCATTTCACTCTCTCTCCTTAGAGCCTGGAGGCTGGGGGTATCGCTGTTCCCCAGAATCTAGTTCGGGGTAGACGGCCCCTCCAAGTATCACAGTACCAGAGGATTTGCCTGGACACTTAGGACCGTGTTCCCACCACGAACAGATGTTTATTGCTGTTGCTAAAAGACTCTGCTGTATCTAGTGACCCTAAATGAGAGGGCATTGTTTTAAGCTGGGGAACCAGGTTAGTTGGCCCAGTTAGTTCGCAGTTAGAGGCCGATTCTGATGTGTAGTTAGTTCCCTGAAAGGGATAGGATTTCTTTATATGATTTGGTTTTTATTTCTTTAAAGTGACACTGTGTGAAATGCTATGACACTGATATAAGTGAACTGCTGAATGAAAATATCTGTGTGCTTCTAACCTACACATGTTAAAGCTGCAGTCCCTTACTTGGATGAAAATAAAGCAGGCAGAAGCCTGACTTAAGCAATATAATACTTTGCATGATCCTGTTTGTTGTATAATTAACCCTAGAAGACTGTGTCGGGAAGAACCCAGACAGACGTCAGCACTACAAAAGAGGGGCGTTTGTCACACTACATACACATACAGTACATTATTGCACCCCCAATATATACATATGCATGCACTTACCTACAAATATATACATATTCACACACACCAAATGATATACTGTACACGCTGTGACATTCTACTCCACTGCTGGATGCAGATGTCAAGAAAATGCTGGTACACTAAAATTGCTATACATTTGTTTCATTTTAGTGTTAAAAATACTTAGCAAATACATTTTTTCAATGCTTTAGAAATTATATGTCAATAAAATACCAAGTGTGGTGCAAAATACTAACAACTGCAGAGGAAAAGTAGCTGAAAAATATCTTTATTTTAACATTTTAATTAACAGTTATCGATTAAAAAAATATATTAGAGTTAGGGTTTGAGGGAACATCTGCAACATGTTGAATAATTGATAATACATCTACTAATGATACAAGTACACAAGTTATAATTGGTTATATCAAGTATTGTTTTATCCTTGCTCCGCTGGCCCTCTCTATTCCTGTTACAGCCTGTTTTAGCAGGCTGCTAATATCATCCTTTTGTTATGCTCTTGATTTGCACACACTGTTTAAATAGATTTATAATAGGGTGGATTGGAGGAACAATCTTTCTTCGAGTTCTATTAATCTAGATTCCTTACTTCCAATTATTAAATATTATACATATTTTTCTTTCTCAGAGTATCGTTCATGATGTTTGCTAATTCAAATTGGTCGTATATCATCATCTGAGTTATTTTCATTATATGAATCTCCACTTGTCATTCTCATGTTTTATATATTTATTCATAGTTGTATTTAGTGGTATTATAAATATTTACTAAGATTCTTTGTTCATTACAATTAATATTCATGGCGTGCTTTAATACATATCCATGTTCTGCATCATTATGAAGACTATTTTGGATATTGCCTTATACATTCTGGCACTCTAGCTTAACCATCAAGACTACCATGAATTGTTATGAAGCTAATTTTTACTTGATAAGCATCAGCTGGATTTTTTTTAGATTTAAATATGGGCAGATCCAAGATAGCCTTACGAAGTTGCATAGATGCAACGAAACGCGTTAGGTTGAGTTTGTCTCCGACTAGTGGCAAAGTGGTACCACACTGCGAACCAGGCTCCCACTAAAGACTACAATGAAGGGGGAATCCCATGCTAGTGCCTCAGATTGCTGGAGGACAAAGTTTGGATTGCGCCATCTCCACTTCCGGTTTTCGGTTTGCGGAAGGCATCCTGCACCACGGCTGTTGCACGAGGGAGACAGTGTGGACTCGAGGAGCTGAGATGGAGTATTGAACACATACATGCACTTTATTATTCGTTGTTTATGAGTTTAACCATTGTGATTTTAACCTTTTTATTAAAATTGTTCAAGCAACTAGGAGAGTGCGCCTTCTCTCTTATTTTCTCTCCCTTTCTTAGATTTTAAATGGGATTAATTTTATCCTGTGGAGAAGGCAACCTGTTACTTCCAAAGGACCTATTGTGGTGTTCATTAATATTGCTTGGACTTTTATGTGATTTAAGTATTTTATGATTTATTATTTCTTTTAGCTTAAACAAGTGGTATTTTTACATTTGATCTAGGTATTTTCCTGGTCTTTATCAATACATTATACCTCTCTTCATTGATTCAATCTATTATTATCTTACAGTCCCTTTTAGTGCTGTCTTTTATTGGTTGTTATAATATATACAGTATATACAGAGAAAAAAGAAAAAGAAGCGCAAGCTTCATAGCATAATACTATTATGCAATTTATTAAAGATTAAAGAGTCAGTTGCCAGAAAATGCACTCACAATGTGAAATTAAAAACCATGCATTGAGAGAAATCTCTGCGAAGTTGACGTCACCGGCTGGAGAACGGGTACAGTGTCAGTTCAAAGATGGTGGATCATCTAGTTCTGTTTTGGACAGCCTCAGGGTGTTGTCATCTGAGATGATATAGGGCCGTGGATGGGCTCCTCTGTGACCGCAATTCCAGCGATATCTTTCTTGTCTCCACCGGTGTATCGCATACAAACAGCGGCTTATGCCAGGGATAAATTCACCCCCACGCGCTATGTCCGTTCCTCCACGGTGAGCGTCAATCACGTCAGCAAACATCCCGACGCGTTTCGTCACATGAGTGACTTCCTCAAGGGATGATTGGCTGACAATAGCAGTAGGTTTAAATAGTCTCTGTTGCCCAGCAACGGGCAACAACAAATGTATAGAGCAGCTGTAGTCAATGCAATACTGACATGATGACGTGATAAATGAACTATTCTGGCTAGAGAGGAGAGGATCTATTGATGTAAAGTCTTGAATAGCTATATAGATGGAATAAAAATAGCTCAGAATTGCAGCTTTCTTCTATATTAGATGACAACTTGTGTGATGTTGATTAGTATTAAACTTGTCAAGATTGTGAGAAATAAAAAGGCTACAAATAGAGATATGCTATATGTAAAAAATATTTAGATACAAAATATGCAGTGTTGCCCAAAAATGGATACAATTCAATTGTGCATTAACACTCACATGTGCTTTGGAACACAATGCAGTATTTTCATATATAAAAAAAACACCAAAACAAATTGGAATGAGATAATTCAATATTGATGAGTTAGACATAGATGTGACCAACAGTAGAACCACTAATGTACAATTCTATCATTTGACAGGTGCTTCTTAATAGAAACCGGCTAGAGATAACTATCTAGCACTGACAGGATGAGAAGGGTAACAGCAACAGCAAATATGCAAGCAGTATTGAAAATTGGGATACATTACACCAGAATACTGGTGTCTATACACTCATTTAGTCCCAACGGTTAGAGTGTGCCTATATACACCAGTATTCTGGTGTAATGTATCTCAATGGCCTTGCTAGTGGCGGTTGTTCAGGATACAGACTAGGCCCAAACATATCAAGTTGGGAATACTGCCTGGTTAGTTATCTATGTTCGGTCCAGGTTGGGCCGCTGATGTTGGAAGTCCCTACTCCTAGGTTGGGTAAGGCATTAAGGGACCTGTGTCAGTCAGGAGAGAGCAGCAGGGGGTCACGAGCCAAAGCAATGATGGTGGCATGCGACATAGTACGAGCAAGACTGGAGTCAAGTTATAATTCATGTATTATTAATAAAAGCTGTGGCCTAATTCCTCCAGCACAGGTTCAGCAGCTTTGTTAGGCAGTACGGTGCCTGTTGTCTTTTACCCCAGCAGGGGCCTATCGGGCCTAACCCAGTCATGGCTTTCCGCCACCTAAGTCAGGGGTGCCCAACTCCAGTCCTCAAGGGCCGCCAACAGGCCCGGTTTTCAGGATATCCCTACTTCAGCACAGTTGGGTCAATTAGTGGCTCAGTCATTATGACTGAGCCACTAATTGAGCCAGCTGTGCTGAAGTAGGGGTATCCTGAAAACCGGGCCTGTTGGCAGTCCTTGAGCACTGAAGTTGGGCACCCCTAATCTAAGCCATCAGCAACCAGGACAAGTCATACATCACGAACATGACATGTAAGCCAGTCTTTAAGATTGTCATTTACCCTTCAGCTCCCAAAATATCACATTATAGCAGACATACAGGCACTACTTTACAGTTAAAAGATTTGTTACAGTCAGTTGTTTAACTGCCATTTTGTGTGTGTCTTTCATTGCCTGTGTGTCTACAGTCTGGCTATACTTAGTGCCAATATATAGTAGAAAAAATTATGAGTACACAAGATAGTGCACTCTGTAGGGAATTCACTTAAATGCACACCACTTACATATAAAATATAACCTTTATTGACATTACATAAAACATATATTACGGATAATGAAGGTGTAACCAAAATTTAAAAATAAGTTTGACGAACTGCCTGTCACCTGATCTAAATAGTTAACCACTAAATAGCACGTTAAACTAATGATCTAGGATACACAAGGCAGATACAGCAGTGGTATTGATTAATCACCTAGGACCAGATCTAAATTGTACCAAAAAATGCCATATGATGATAGTATCAGGTTAGGTGCATATAGTTACTACCATAAGTATAATATAACCTCAAGCTCAATCTAGTAGAGGTATATATCAGGGACAGGGAACTCCCTTAATAGTCTGAGTGAAGTGTGGAAAATCTTGACATTGCAAATCAACACTGCACCTATATAGCATAGATACAGATGCAGATATGATCAAACCTAAACGACCACACATATATGGGCAGGCATAGCAAGATAGTGCCAGTGTGTGAGTCCCAGGATATAAATCTACCTATGGTAATGTAACTGCTGGTCAGCTGTAGTATCGTCAAGCTAGAGTAAAAAGACTTCCAAGTAGGAGTCTTACAACATCACTACGTGCCCAACGCACGTTTCCCTCCAGCTATGGAGCTTCCTCAGGGACATTTTTGCAGGTGAAGAAAGGCGAAGCTATTTATAGGGGAAAATCACTATGGAAACCTAATCGGGACATTGTGCATGCGTAGGTTAATAGCTAAAAATGGATGTAAAACACTTTCTCTGCGCATGCGCACATATCGCTATTCTAAAAATGATGGTATTCTAGATATACATTTATTGATCATAGTGTATCCCCCACGCATTAACAACCATTAACAAAGTCATAACTAGCCCCAAAGAGCCATACAGCGGAGGCAGACTCACCTCCTCCGCAGTGCAGATACCTCTCTGGCAGCTAGTGCGCATGCGTCACAACATAGTCACTTCAACACTAATTTAGTCGTAATGCGCATGCGTGGTCAGATGGTGTCAAAGAATGATACAACGGAGGCAGATTCATCTCCTCCGCAGTGCAAACTTTTGCCTAAGACCTCTCTGGCAGCTATTGCGCATGCGTGACAACATAGTTACTACAACACTGAATTAGTTGCAGTGCACATGCGTGACCTAATATAGTGTCAGAGAATGTGAGATGACTGTATGGGGTTAGTTAGTATTGGATGATGGTACAATACTGACAGAGCACATTAGGCTCGTCCATGGTAGTGCAGTTATGCCCACAACACAGCCAAAATAATAGTGCATAATACATGATTATCAATATGTATGTACTAAGGGGCTAGGGTGAAAATGGATTAATGCTTTGCTTGCTCTTTCATGATGTTAACAAAAACGTAATGATGTCAATACAAAATTAATGTATAACTATCAATTGGTGCATATATAGAGTTAATATTGATCTATATAGAAAATGTTATAATGACAACACTATATGCATCATACAGTTACACAGGAGTTCTGCGTTGGGCACGTAGTGATGTTGTAAGAATCCTACTTGGAAGTCTTTTTACTCTAGCTTGATGATACTACAGCTGACCAGCAGTTACATTACCATAGGTAGATTTATATCCTGGGACTAACACACTGGCACTATCTTGCTATGCCTGCCCATGTATGTGTGGTCGTTTAGGTTTGATCATACCTGCATCTGTATCTATGCTATATAGGTGCAGTGTTGATTTGCAATGTCAGGATTTTCCACACTTGACTCAGACCATTAAGGGAGTTCCCTGTCCCTGATATATACCTCTACTAAATTGAGCTTGAGGTTATATTATACTTATGGTAGTAACTATATGCACCTAACCTGATACTATCATCATATGGCATTTTTTGGTGCAATTTAGATCTGGTCCTAGGTGGTTAATCAATACCACTGCTGTATCTGCCTTGTGTATCCTAGATCATTAGTTTAACGTGCTATTTAGTGGTTAACTATTTAGATCAGGTGACAGCCAGTTCGTCAAACTTATTTTTAAATTTTGTTTACAACTTCATTATCGGTAATATATGTTTTATGTAATGTCAATAAAGGTTATATTTTATATGTAAGTGGTGTGCATTTAAGTGAATTCTCTACAGAGTGCACTATCTTTTGTACTCATCATTTTTTCTGATTCACTTCAGTTCACAGTTTGCACCCCCTGGTAATTATCGATTATTTTTCAATTAATTAGTATGGTTTTCAGTTGATCACTCCCTATCTCCTCTTTTTTTGTTCCAATATATAATACACAGT
Source organism: Ascaphus truei (assembly GCF_040206685.1). NCBI lineage: Eukaryota > Metazoa > Chordata > Amphibia > Anura > Ascaphidae > Ascaphus > Ascaphus truei. The sequence goes on along the minus strand of NC_134484.1, from coordinate 250,486,558 downwards.
ATGCAGTCTGGTTATACTCTGTGTCAGTGTATAGTGCAGGCTGTATTGGTGCAAATCCAGGCCACCTCTGCAGCGTGCTGTGCTTTGCACAGTTCTAACTACTTCCGGCGACTTCATCAGTGGCCAACCACTAAGCCAAAATTCCCTACCTCAGGCAAAGTCCTGACTACACCCCTGACTCTAGTGGATATGCGATGTTAGGATAATGCCTCATTTGCATGTCATCCCCACAAACGGCTATTATAGTTGGCACAATGCTCTTTACAAGAGAAAACATAACTAAATGTTAACTTATTGTCCTTTGAAGATATGCGTTAGTGATATAATCAGTGACATACCGGCAGTGAGATAATCATATTGGAGTACATTTTCAGTCTGCTTCTATTCTGCAATGTTGTTCCATTCAATGCAGTAGGGTTATTCAAGTTAAGAAGGTCTAACTAGATTTGTGAGGGGCATGCATGAACATGGAAGGAGATCCTATTAGAAGTAGGCAAAACAAAGACAATTTACAGCAGAGGAAATGCAATATGGTATAGATACTTACAAAACACAAGACATTGTTAGGAAGCTATTGCCAATAAAGGTATAATCTCTGTTAACAATGCAAACTTCCGTGACTGCCCTGTCATTGTGTTCGACTTGATGATTTTGGGTCCTTTGAGTTTCTAATATGCCAACTAAGAACATCCGTATTTTATCCAAGATATACACTTCCCACAGATCCTTCTAAATATGTACAAAGCACAATAACTCTAATTCATACGTAGTAGGATTTGCTATATAAGACCTAGAATATCCAGTGGTAATTGATATCCTAAGTGCTGTTTTATCCACTTGGGAGGAACTGTATATATTCTTAACAAATAAATCCACCATTTTGAATACTGTTTTCTTATTTTATAGCAATCCCACTCAGGATACAAATACATTTGCACTATAGAGTTCCTTGATACAAATGTAACCCTCTGGCCCAGTGGACATACTGTTCTAGGAATTGTATAGAGTAGGGGTGTGCAAACTGGGGGGCACCTCCTGAAGGCATTTCAATTAAATGCAGGGGAAGCGGCGAGGCCTATGTAACTTCTTTTTACCTTGGTTCAGACGGCTTCTGGTGACGCGTTGCCATGGCAACGTGATGTCATGACGCCAGAACGTCAGAGCCAAGGTAAGGAGGGGGGGGGGGCTCAAGGAGAGGGGGACAGCTGGCAGGGGGGCGCAAGGAAAAAAGATTGCACTCCCCTGGTGTAGAGCACAGTCAGTTACTGGGGTATTCTCTCAAAGGCAGGACACTACAACCTCAGGTTCTTCCAGGGGTAGGGCGGCAAGTGGGAAAGGATTTAGGAATCAGGGCGCCAGGGACTTTTGTAATGTTGTAAACCTCTTTATTGAACAGTCTGTGCATTAATAATCCATAGACAGTGTGGGAAGTAGCAGTAATGGATGATGTCCCGGTATACTCTTCACCTAAGGAACGTTCGTACTGTATGAGGCATGCCGGGTAGTATACCCCTTTGTTCCTGTTCTCTGTTATCCCAATGCCTGGGATCCTCCTGCTGTTGGAGATACTGGAACCCCTTCGATAGATCTGGGCAGGTTTAGCTTTCCACTCCTCTACGCCATTCAAGATCTTATTTTAGGTGACTGTACTGAGGTCCATGGCTTGGGGCCCATCAGGCAGATATACTAGATTTACACATCTTAAATAAAATGACAACGAAGCGTAAGAACTTTACTAAGAACTACAACTACAAGAATTACAAAAGCTGCCAAGGGAAGAAAGGAGTGGAGCTATTTATACCTTTATATTAATTATACAAATAACCAATTGTTTTCACATTGCTTTGGAGTGCAGCTTCCATAGCCAAGTTAGGCCCCAAAGATTAAATTGTTTTCTATTTAAATCTGTTACCTTCTATTAAGCCATTAAAACCTGAGATATTGCAAGTAAAGTATCACATTTCTGTTTAGCCTTTGGGTCTGCTTTTGACACCAATCAATACGAATCTGAAAATATTTGTTTAACACATATGTCTGTTTAAAACTTGGGATAAAGACTCATCCATAGCACTGTTGTAGTAGACATTGTAGACATTTTTGTCATTAATAGGAGAGACAGATCTAAACGGCTGTAGATTCCATGGTCTGAAACTAACTTTAATCACAAGCCAATTTGGCCCAGGTGTGGATGTGGTGCACTGCATTACGCTGAATATCCCTTCCAAACAATGCAAAACAATACAGTCTTAATTTATTACACGTATGCACCACTCCTAAACCATTGCAGTCATACATTGGCCGCAGAACATTGCCTGAAGCACTAGAACAAACAACCATTGTTTAATCTAACACAGGTTTCATGCACAGCATAGAACTAAGACTTTACAGTACCAACAGAGATTAATAACTGAGACTTAAAACCTCTAAGCCTTTCTCTTCTTTGTCATGTTTAGCTTCAACTGTCTTATCTCAACACCCACTATTTAATACAATTTTATGCTGCTACATTCAATCTTTACCTAATTCTATTGTTCACCTGCTTATTTATCTCATTATGAGCTCTATATCTACATCCTCCCGCCAAACCAGAGCTCCACATTTGTTAGTAGAGATGTGCAAAAAATGTGCACAGGTTTGCAATAGTCTCAAATTTTAGATGCTTAGCACTTGCGAAAAATGTAACAAAGTTGTCAACGTTTGCAAATATTCGCCACTGTTTAAATCAGCAAATTTGATTGGAATTCTTTGCTATAATTACCATAGACACAGAGAAATACACCCTTAGCCATTGATGTTTACGTTTGTAACTGGTGATACTATGGTGTGTCTATGGCTGGAAATAGGAGTCTACTGAGCTGCCTATTTGCTTGAAGCAAACTGTATTGCAGGCAGCTAATGCTTGATGGCAATTAGTTATTACTGACTGTACACAGTGACAATGAGGGGAAATCCTGATGAACAACAGTCCTGTCAAATGGTTCAATTAAAAGATCAGCATCAAATTGTAATTTCATACCTCTGCCTTTGACATGAATTGGAAATACATTGTTTTTCAGTATTATGCAGAAAGTTGTGTGTATATTGGTACATCAAAGACAGAAGGTACACATTTTAAGTGATGGTTTAAATAACAAAACGATCTTACTTAGTATATACATTAGCTTGTGTTTAATCATTTGAGACTTCAATCTTAAAGGGGCAAAACTGCTAAGGACAAAAGAACTAAGGATAGTAACATGTTTAATAGTTTCATCTGGCTGATTACCGCTTTTTCTAGAAAAATTAACTCCGACAATCATAAACACCTTTTTTTTCAACTTTTAACATTTCCATGGTAAACAAATGCTTTGGAGCATTTTTACAATATTTAACTTATGTATTTTGGATATATCACTGTTCGTCAGTGAATGCAAATATTAACGTAGCTTTGTTTCCTTGTTTATAAAGTACTGTAATTATGGTGCCATCATGACTCAAACACATATGCTTGAATTCATTGCTCCTGACAAGAAGAGATACCTATTTATTTTTTTGGAACATAGAAATAAGACACTACTTGAAAGCAGCAAAACATGTAGCAATGCACATTTTTTTTAATTATATTTTTTCATTACACGATTGAAGCAGGGGGTTTCCAGAACTGAACAGTAGCCTCTTTGACAAAGCACTATCTTAGCGTGAAACGCGTTAGAGGTATATCCATTCTCCTCCATGTTGTTCACCTTTCAATAAAACTATTTTTATTATTACCTTTGCTTAGCCCCAGACTATTTGGCATATGATGTGCTCCATTTTTCTCGCCGTTTGGGAACTTCCTCTGTTTACATTTCGGCTGGATGTACGCACGCACGCAAGGATGATACACGCAGTAATGTGAGTACAATCTTTTCTTCATGAAGATTGAAGTGATGAGAATTACAGTCTAGTGTCATTGCCTCTCAAAAGGGTATACCGAATCACTACTTTCTAACACAACAGTTACTGACTCTGGTATTGCTCCACTCACAGGCATTATTTAACCCATTAATGAGTTCTTCTATCAAGTCTATCAAGTCTAACTAACTGGTATGTTATATATCTGTCCATTACCCATTTGAGACTTTTATTGATTTATGGTGATGTTATCCCTAACTCAGACGCACTGATGCTTGAGATCTTTTTTTAAATTACCCCCCAGGGTGGTTTAGTGTTTCTCAGGAAGCCAATTATAATACATTTTTTTTTAAATGTTTGGTTTTTTTAAAATTATTTTTAAGGAATAAATGAGTTTCTAGCTCCTGGTAGAAAACATACATAGCCTAGTGCCCCTGGCCCTAGAATGTAAGTCCTGGCAAGTGCAGACAGTGTCAGGGTTAAATTCCTTCACATGGCCAGGAAGTGAGTCCGATGGCACACTAGAAATATTGTTGCCATAGCCAAGTGCAGGCTGGATGGCAGTTGGATGGGACTTGGGAGCGTCATGCCTGAGGGGGGGAGCCTTAAGGGGTCACATGTGCTATGGTGTGACACCGGGACCTCCTCTAACACCCTCCTAGGTATGAGGCTCCTAACCCAAATTAAGAGAAATCATTCCAGGGTGTATCCTGCTCCCCATTGAGTGAGGCGGTTTCTGCCTAGTCAGGGTATGACAGTGATGCAAGATGCGAGGGAAGATATTATGTGATCGTCGTGTATGAAATGCCTCTCTTGCAAGAGATGGAATTGGGTCCTGACATTTCAAACGGTTCCACTTCTCTGTGTCATTACTAGAAAGGGGGGTTCCTGCAGGGGATACTACCTGCCTCCGGCAGCTACCCTACAGGATGGAGACGCTGCACAGAGGAACTACCAATATTCCCACTACCACCTCGGAGACTCAGGCTTCCTGGCCTACAGCAGGTGAGCTACACAGCACCAGACTATATGTAACATGCAGATCTCCCGTAAGGGGGAGGGGGGGGAAGGGTGTTACACATATATGTTTTTCTAATGTATTCCAGTTTGCATTGCAATTTTGCTGCAAAGCAACAAAAGTTGCAACACCATCATATTGCATCAAAAGTTTGATGCGTGTTTTCATTTTCCAAATGTTTTTCATGTTATAAATAGATTAGATGTAGGTTGTGATACTTTATAGTGTACCAATATTCAATTTCTTCATAAATGAAATTATAGTTCATTTTATAAAAAATATAATATATTAATTGTGGAGAGATATCAAGCTAGATGTCATAGTCATAAGGTACTTTGGCTGAGATTTATCAAGCCGAGGCAGTCACTGCCTGTTGGGGTTGTGATACGCCACATCGCGGCTTAATGTATCCTGTCCTTAGGAAGTTCATCTATCATCTATTTATAACCCCTGTGTCTGCCCAGCAACACCAGAACACTACCCCCTAGCAGGTTCCTTTCCATGGACATGTGACTCTGCTAAGTCAGGTACAAGGCTGGTGATGGAGGAGGGACTATGAGGGGAAGTGAGGGGGCAGCCATGACAGATCAAATCTGCACAGAGCTGAGGAAGTGTGGCTGTGATCTAGAGCCTCTTGTGTAAAGGTACCTGGACATGCCCCTTGAGGAGACAGGAAAACTGATCAGAAGAGAACTCTGCTGCAGAGAAGCAGAGCAGGTGACAGAGTGTGGACGGAGAGGATCCCCCAAGGAGTCAGAGGGAAAGTGGTAGCGGTAACACACAGAACAGCCTGATCATCCAGGTTTGGGAGGCCAATTACAGTGACTACAGCTCACATACATGCGCTGCACTTGGGTGAACTAGAATGTTATGATCTGTGTTGTATTTAGTATGTGTGGTCCTAGTACTAAGGATCGCATACTGTAGTTACTTATTACCTGTGTGTGGTACCTATTGATTCTATTCATAAAATAAACCTGTTTTATATATATATAAATATATCCTGGTGTGGTATCTTCTTTTACTGGCACTTGTGGTGGCTAACATAATTATGTGGATATAGATCCCGACCTCATAGTCTGAGGCATAGTTTAAATAAAGAGAGGTTATATATATATTTTGAGGCTTAAACCAGGGTCTCCAAGTTTGTGCTTTTATCACAAGGCCACTCTAAGTTTGTAAAGGTACACAGGGCTATGAGTCACTTCTATTCTACAATGTTTGGGTGATGAGGCCAAAAATAAAGATGATGTACATGCAAAGCTATCAAACATAGCTCTGTGATTGTTTTGTTCTGAGCGTAATCTTCTATCAATGATCTCGCTGCCTATGGCAGAGCCCTTGCTGACAGGATGTAGAAATTGCTGTGGCAAACCAGTCTTGTCCTGTTGAAGATGTGATATTAAACACCAAAACTTTGGCATTGATTCAAGTAAAACTATTGTAGCAGGGTCCCTCCGACTACTATTGTGGCTAATGGGCTGGCAGTAAACCATGGTACTTTTACTGATGCAGCGGCCGTTATTCGAACATATCACGGCGCCGATTTTGAGTTCTCTGCTGTTACCCACGCAGCAAGAACACGGCCAGTCGCCCCAGGCACCCGCACTTATCGCGGATGTTTTGTTTGAATTTCATGGATTCTGTTTCTTCGTTTGCAATAAAATGGATTAATTGTAATGAGTACAGTACTGTGTTACTGTGCTACGGTGTCAATTTCATGTTTTTAAAAGTCAGAACACTAAAATTCGTTTTCCTGCACTTGCCACGCTCGCATCTTAGTGTGGGAAGACTGGAATTCTTCCCGCGGTTTCAAATCGGGATTCCGATGTACATGACGCGTGAAGTGTTCGAATAACAGCCGCTGCATCAGTAGGTTGCCAGTATTTGTTTTGGGGTTTTCCCCCTCGCCGTTGATACTGCACTTGAGTGACAGTAGAGTGTGGTACATCCTGTTGTAACTTAATGGCAGGACCGCCCTAAAGTTAGGAGTGTTCCTTCCCCCACTTGAGGAAGGCAGGTCACACAACTGGGAGCCTGAGATTGGGGCCTTCCCGTGTGCTCTTCCCTCCGGGGGAGAGTGAGTGTGGACCATACCACTGCCTCTGCTAGGGAGGTGGGGAAGAGTTAGGACAGCTGCGGGTGCCCTTTGCCTGTTGTGGCGGTCCAGGGACCATCATCCGGTGAATCCTGAGAGACTGTATTGGGCAGATTCTGCCTTGTTCCTGTTACTACAGAGTATAGTAATAAACCCGTTCCTGTTTGCAATACACCTCCTGCCTGGTGCGTGACCTTACTGGGGGGAAGAGGTAATAAGTTCTACCGTGGGAGATCACCTACAGTTCTTGGAGTCCACGGCAGATGGAGGCGCTGCACTGCTAAGGAGATATGTGGGATATGAACCCCAGAAGCCTGTTCCTGTTTACCCAACTACCATCTGCGGACGACTCAGCCCTCCTGTTGCCCACAGGTATATGCACCACACACCCTTACACTATTTTATTATTAGACTGGGCTGCCACAGCCATTTCTACATTGTGATTGTTTTACAGAAGAAGTATCTGAATCAGCACCCCGTGTTTTTTCGTTTGTAGCCATGATTGACTCATATCCCTGGTAAGGTGTGCAGTCTCTTCAACCCTATATTACTCTTGCGGATAGGATGCCATCTGGGACTTAAAGAAGAAGACAGAGATAAATGCCAGGACTTCCTGGTTTCCCAGGATCCAGACCAGGAGCTTGATGTAACCCAGGGAGACTGACAGGACAGTCAAAGTTAATAAGAGACAGCTGTCTCATTAGGGAATACAACAAGCTCTGTGAGGCATAACAACACTGAGCTCTGCTTATGTTTCCAGTTTGCTCCCAGGATGAAGAGGAGAAACACTGGCTCTTGCAGGGGAAGCAAAACTTGTGCTGCTTCAGTGTGAATCAAATCCCTGAGCTCAAAGACTGTGCAAGCCAGGGAGGACTTGGAGGAAAGTGTTAAAGGACAATTCAGGGAGAGAGTTGTAGCCAAATTAAAGCTGGTTAAAAAGAGATTATGTTTTAAAGCCAGCTGCAAAACTGGAACACAACATACGCATCAAATTTAGCACAGGATAAAGGCCTCCCAGGATATAATTTAATTTTTTGATAAATCTGGTGAAGATTTTGCTCCAGCCCTGCCCCAGTTTTGCAACCATAAACCTTTGATGTGTAACCTCCAAAAGGAGTAGGTCTTTATTTATTTTCCCTCTGACTAGGCGATGTACCTATATTTGTATGTACTAGTTAAAGCACATACCCCCAACTCATGTGAATAGAGTAATATTATAAAAAGAAATAACTGGGCTGAAAAAGACCGCATTCTGGCATATTATGGGGTTGCATTTTTACATTGAAATGAATAAAATTCTATTTGTAAACAATTGCCTGTTACTCTTGTGACACTAATCAACATCTGTCACGAAAAAAAAAGAAATGTAACAGACCATTTAAAAAAAATTATCTAGAGTATAATGCTGGTGCATTGACAGAAATATTTGAAACTTCAGAGTTCCATTTATTTAATAAAATACTAATGGTTTCAGCAACTAAAGCTTATAATGATGTATAAAGTCTGTTACATTGTCATTCAGACATTTCTCTGAACCAAACTAATTGTAGTCATGTGTTTCTAACGAAATATTGCCAAATCTTGTAGAGGTTTTTGTTTTAATAAGGAAACAGCCATCTGTAAAACAAAGTAATACCAGGACTGACAAAAGACTGCAGTGGTATAGCTTTATGTATCTTGGTACTATATATACCTTGACCCTTTGCCATCGCACTTACAAAGATACTATGGGGGGAGGTGTTATTGTAAGTTATCCCTGTTTACCGCTTTGTAAACTCTTTGGGACTCCTTTTACTATCTAACATCTACTTTTTATCTGTGAAGTGCCTATTCCTATTTTGTCACACATATTACTGTTGTGATGCGCTATGTACACGAATGGCGCTATATAAATAAAGATATACATACATATACAGTATCGGGACCTCAATGGGTACAGTAGCTTGGTAGAAACGTCAATGCTCTTGCTACCAAAAGTGGTATCAAGAGCTACTATAGAGTGTAATCCAAATGTAATTCAAAAGTGGTACAGTAATAAGAGTGCTCTTAATAACATACATGTAATGGGTATTCCCCCTACCCCAATAGCAGATAGAGTGCATGTGAGGGGGAACCTATATGTTACCAGGTGTGGTGCATATACCTGCAGGTTCACAGGAGGCCTGAGCCTCCGCTGATGGGAACCTGGGGTGAATCCTCTGAAACGATCTTCCTTACAGCGCCTCCACCTATGTAGGATTCTAGGAGTGTAGAATGCACCCCACACAGGACCCACATACACCAAAGGAATATATAACTCAGGTTTACTATATGCAGATAACATCACACAATACACATGCATCAACCTCAATGTGACCTTGTGACACTACTTCCCAGGGGTGATAACCCCACACCGTGTACCACACAACGTGTCCGCAGTATACTTTGTCCCTTGGTCAGCGCTGCCACTATGTGTGAGTACTCTGTTGGTGCACTTATAACGATACTGCCCAGTGCGACGGCACCTGGGCTTTAAAAGATCTTCACAAAGGGTCCGCCGATCTCCTGCACGACGTCCTGGTTTCTCCCCAGCATGGGGATCTGTCAGGGGCGATCCCACCCTGGAGATAATCCTGCTCTCTCAATGGGGAAGGCTTGAGCCCAAGCCTCTTTGCGGGAAGCGCAGCGTCCGCTGTGTCCCTAACTGCCAATATCACTAATAGGGCAGGATCCCTAACCTAGGGCCTGTCCCTGAAGCACAACAAGCTATACTGGGTGACTCAGGACCTCACTGGGGCCTAGGGGGCTGCTGGCCTAATGCAGTGGTTCACAGACCCCTGCACTCACCTCCTACCCCTAGCTCTTCCTGGTCTTGAATGCCTAGCGTGGGCTGAGCGCGCGAAAAGTATCAATCCCTGGAAGCAAGGGATGCTGCAGTCCTATTGGCTCCCTGGCGTCATGGGTCTCCTTGTCCCTGTGCATGTTGGGGGTTGTAGTCCCCTGCCGTGGTCGCGCTGCTCCTGTGCATGCGCAACTCGCGCAAGATGGTGCCGCCCTGCACGGCCGCCGCCGGCCCACACACAGCTCCCGGCACCCGCCGGACACCACCGCCGCTCCTAGGGACACGCGCACGGCGCGCACACGTGCCTGCACCTGGCCGCAGTAGACCCGGAGGTGAGCACAGGGCTCAGACACTCAAAGGGGAACCTGGCTACATACAGATGCAGCGGCCATTATTTTAACAAACCCGCGCGGTATATACCTCGGAATACCCATGTCATGGTGTGGGATTTCTTCCAACCGTACCGCCCCATCCCGCCTTAAGACGTGAGTGAAGAAAATGGAATTTTAGTCTTAAACAGTGTTAAACACTGAAATTGATACAGTAGCATAACTGGTGGAAATATAAAAAAGAAGAAAATGTCAAATTGCCTTTTATGTTCTTTGTCCTGATGACTTCTCTGCAACTTTCTGTTCTGTAGAAATATTGTGAATTTTACACATTACAATTTATTAATTTCATTGCATTTAATTGCACACAATCCATGAAATTCAAACAAAGCAAACAAGATAAACACGTATGCCTGGGACGATTGGCCGCGTTCATGCCACGTGGAGCACAGCAGCGCACACGAAAACGGCGCAGTGATTTCTTCAAATAATGGCCGCTGCATCTATAGAGAGCTTCATGACAGAAAGTTCACTGGAGAAATCAAGGAAATCTGGAAGGCCAACAAATGCTTTAAAGGACTGAAAAAGTTTGGACAAATTGTTATTATTGTTATTGTGAATTTTGCCCTGCAACATAAAACTGCCTCAAGGACCAACACTGTATTTAGAGAATAACAAAGTATTTTAAAAGAGCAGATTTCTTTTCTACCTTCCGTGTCACAGTCTTCGTTGTTCAAAAATGGTTTGAAAACCAAGATAACATGTCCAAGACAATTATAACAATGAGGAATTACCTGATGCTGAGAGAAAATTCACTTACCTAGCCCTTCACAAAGAATTTACAGTAAGATTTGTTGCCTGAGCATATGACCAACGACAATATTTATTACAGGTAGCATGGGGGTTCACAATTAAAGATGGTTGTATTGTTTGCAGATATTCACATTCACTGTGAAATGGGTATTTCTTCCCAGCCACGGATAATTGCAGCTCAGTCTCCAATTGGCACATTCACCTCCTTTTTTTAATCTTTCAAACGTTTGTACACAAATGCGAGGGCGCGAATGTGGGCACAATAAAATCGAATGTATAAAAATTCGTCAGTGGATGTTATGGATTCACAGAAAAGGATGGTGAAGCAAAAACGACAACCATTTTAGGAGAATCCACACATATTGTTTTACTGTGCAAACCGCCGCCAAAGATTTGACCGAGAAACCAACGTCGTTAAAAAATACCAGAAATAATTTGCGGCTCAGATTTTTACATTTTCGTCCATCTCTATTCACAATATAATATGTGTATGAGATTGCACATTATCATATTTACTACAAAGTCTTACTCCACCTTCTGTGCTGGAAGACACATTACAGCCCATTTAGTTAAATGATCGTATAGGGCCATATTTACTTATCCGCGCTGGATGGTGTCTTATGGAGTAGCACTGCTTAGTCAATATGGCCCTATAGTTCTATAACAAATAAGAAACAAAGCAAATCTCTATGGACATAACCTTTGTGTTCTTCCCATAAAGAAATCTGGATGACTCATATCTAGGTGTCATCGTAAGACAGTCAGGTGATTGAACACATTAACAATATCAAGAATAAGGATGTAACCTCGACTGTATTCCAATCGGATTAATTTGTATGAGTACTGGTAAACTTTATATTTATGATGGCAGATCCAGTAAATACTGCAAACTCACCGACAGAGCACAACAACCACACAGACAGATCTTATGATCCTGCTACAGTATCTAGTATATTGATGAAAACAGTATATCAACCCTAAGATTGTAGGTGGTGGGATCAATACACAGAAGCTTTCAGAAATCAGCTACAAAAATTGCATGCCAGTGTGGCTTTATCGGATTTGCTAATGTTGTGTAACCTGCAGACCTGAGCTATTGCACAAATAGTGCATCAGAGTAGCTGATGTAAGGTTCTGCAGAAGACTAAGGGGCTTATTTTATATCCACCGATCGGGCCAATTTTGGCTGAACTTACCTATTGAAGTCAATGGGGAAGTTCGGGTGAAAACAGCCCAATTGGTCACTTCAGCGGATATATAGGATATGCCCCTAAATGTAAGGAAGACATTTTTCACTATATGTTGCCCACTATAGAACCATTGTATTGGTTAGAGTCTAGCCCCTATGACTGCAATGAACTATAAAATCAAAGAAAACTGGGGCAAAAATGCACCAGATTTAGCAAAATGAAATAAAAAATCTAGCTGCTTGCAATAGAATTCCATTTCTATAAAAAATCTGAGGCTGCTCTTTGCACCAGACTTGATTAGGTTTGTAGCCAGATGCCTTAAATAAATAGTACTCAATGTCTGATATCATGTCTGCTTAACCACTGTGTTTAATAGCACTAATGTTCGATAACATGCTATTGTCAACAAAAAGCATTGTGTTAACGGGTGCAATAATGTCTGCAACATCTGTACGTAAATTTGTGCCAGCACCATAAATATAAATTTTCTTAATCTTGCTTCTTACATTTTGTGCAGGTCGCATAGAAACAGAGATTAATACTACCTGAGTTCTACTGAAATTATTTGACACAATGAGAAAAGAAAATGGGACCGGCACAAATTTTAATATGTCATTATAATATTGCACTGACTATTATTGCACTGTGCTCCCATAATTTCTCCTATGCCCCCTCCCCAAAATGCTCACAGGGGCAAGTGGAGTAAAATCGGAGTAAAATCAAGCAGAGTCAAAGGTCACAGTTTGTCCCGATGTTGTGCAGCTCATATACAGCTCAACATGAATACACACAAATAGCCATAATAAACTTGAAATTATTTTACAGTTCTCTCTTCAAATAATGAAAGCAGTTGTTGATTGTGTAATTTTTTTTATGTAAAATGATTTCAGTTGTTTCTTTAGGGCAAATGTCATGGCAAGTGATGTAACTTTCTGGAGTTCTTGATCTCGTGTAACATGCTAAATTCCTACAGAGATACACTATAAACCAACTTCTCTGTACGTATGGGGCAGAGGTATGAGTTCATTCTCTGTGCCAGTGCCAAAGACTATAGTTCTTCTGGGAAGACTGCTAAATAGCAAGTGGTCTATCAAAGAATATAAAAGCTGGGTATAATGTTTGGTTCAATTTACTTATGTTCTCTTTGAATGGAGGCTTTGTTCATGAAAAGGAATGCTGTTGCATAGTAATCCTGTATTGTATGGAGATTACAACATAAAGTACATAAAGTGCAAATGGGCGGATCCATTACAATTTACAGAACAGTTATTGGCTTCTCAGCTTTCCATTTTGATAAGATTATACCAATTGCACCATTAACAGTCTTGCAACATTTTTTTCTGACATGTATCCAATGGTTGGTGATCCAATGCAGCCTCAATGGCATGTGCATTTACAGGCTAGCTATTATTTATGAAATCAGTGTTATGTGTTTCTATTTCATCTAGCTATTCATGACATACACCCCTCTAGTACCCTGATCTAGTCATAAATACGAATGTAACTCGATGAACGATAGTACATTATATTATTAAATAGAATTCAGATGCAGTCAGAATGTCATTACAATTAGACAAACACAATGAACTTTGTATCAGAGCAAAAGTACAGATGTAGCTAACATTACCGTCTCTGGTGCCACTGCCACCCGCGGTCGCTTTACCAGAGGATTAACTCTGGGGGTGGGGGGGTGTCTCGTTCAGAAGCATGAACCCCTCGCAGCACCATAGAGGCAGGCATTGTCCCTGGCACTGCGGATTTTTGCCTGTTTGATGACGCCGCCCGAGATAGTGAGCCTTGCTATATCTGTAGTTTAATCGAATTATGTAATTTATTCAGCCCATTATTTTGGTGCGGGGAGCAAACACAAATATTTCAGGATGTTGATTTATGGAAAACTAGTTTTCCAAAGCAGACAAATACGCAAAGTAAATAAATCCAAATCATTTGTTGATGAATAAATGCACAAATAAATCAAGAGGCCATTTAACATGATATTTAAAATCCAGATTATTTGCAAAATGCACTAAAGAAAACAATATATTTTATGTAAAAAAGTAAATAACTAATAAAAAGTAAACGTATTGTTATAGATTAATAACAAATGTAGCAAAATAAATTAATGTATTTGAAATATGCTCTTGTTTGCAAATATTCAGTAAAAAAGAATAGCAATTAAATCATGCTGTATACAGTATATTGCATTTTGCAATTTTAATTGCAGGTAAACAAGTGACCCATTATAAAATGTTCTTTACTGTAACCGTATCTTAGCTACGTATCGTTCCAAATAATATTTAGTCTTCCATAGTGATTGCGGAATGTTTACAAGAAGGTTTCATTTCTGTAGAGTGGCCTGTGTGCACTCATAAATTGTCCGGCTTTTTACTACTCAAGCTAATTATGCTGGTTCAGTCAACAATAATACTGTACCTACATATCTTTTAAATGTAAGAAAAAGTGTGACTTGTTCATTTTAAACAAACTTGCCAATATATTTGTCTTCCAAGCAATGTTTGCAGAACTCCTTCATGTATTTTCTGTACTGATAATCTTATGTAGCCCTGGTTAGAAATGGGGCTACAGTTCTATCCTCCTCCTGGTATAATCCCTGGTAAGGGCAGGTTGCCAGGTGTTATCATGGGTTTCCCCCACTTCAAGCACTGCCCTGAGTGGTGGAGGTAGGTCACCTGACCCTGTGTCAAAGCAAGAGCATAAAAGATCATAAAAGAGCAGTGCATTTCCTATTTAGTGTGTGTGTTCTGTCAGTCTGACAGTAGTGATAGTGAGTTAGGAGAGGAGTGATCAGCTCATGCGTAGAGCTGATCTAGCTACAGTTAGTGAGGTGGAACCAAATACCTCTCACCCTGCTTAGGGGGTGAGGGAAGAGCTAGCCCCACTCTGGATGCCTTTGGTCCAGAGTGGTGGCAGGGACATCACAAGGGAGAACAGTTAGTGGACTGTGCATCAACTGTACCTGTCGGCTGCTGTTGCTGCCCAAGAGAATAAAGAGGCTGCTGCTTTTAAAGATAATCCTTGTGTGAGACTGGAATCTCTCATCCCTGTGGGGAATCTCTATGGTAAGGATTCCACCCCGCGTTCCTGGAGCTTACTATAGATGGAGGCGCTGCACCATTGAACCAGAGCGAAGGCATCCACCCCAGTAACCTGTTCCTGTTATCCCCCATGTCATCGCGGGAGACTCAGGCCCTCCTGTTGCCAGCAGGTATGCACCACACAGAGACACCTAGCCAGACCCCAGAACACATTAGGGGACCCAATCTGCGATAAAGGGGGGGAAGATGGGCTAGATTTGGAGGCGCTGCTGAGATTGCTGAGAGCAACAGGATGGGTTTTCAGCGAAGCAGAGCTGAAAGATGTATGTACACTTTCAGAGCAAGTGCAGCAGAAGGAAGGGCATTTTTGCAGACTAGGGGTAGTCAGGGGAGACCGTCCTCTCGCACAGTACACCCTAGGTGCCCTAGGAGGGTGATGTAAATTTGGGTACACTTGGCTATAGTTGTTCTAGTCGCCTTGAGGCAGATAGTGTAGGATTCCTGTGGGGGTAGCCTGTTAACTAGGTCAGGGACTTCAGCATAGGGTCTGCACTATTAGTGGCCAAAAGTAGGTTGACGCCCAGTACTTTGGAATGCCAAGTACACTAGCCAGTATCCAGAAAACACACCACAGAGTGCTTGTAATGAACCGTCAGCGAGTGCGGTGTACAAGGAGAGAGTTCTGCTTAGCCTGGGGTATGCCATGTATTATATTCATTGGTTAGAGCACCATTAAGTGTAGTAAGTGTCTAGGAACGAGTTACACCATAGACACTGAGAGTAGCGCTATCGTGGATTTAGAGGGCTCACTAAAGATGGCGGCGAGAGATACATGTGCTCTGTGGGGCATGGAGGAGGTTAAAATGGCGACAGCTGCATCATTCACTGCAACGCGGGTTGCAGCAGATCCAAAATGGTGACTCCCGCCAAGCCTAGATCACGCACGTGCTGCATGCAAGCAGGCTGTAAGAGAAATGTGGCTAGAGATGTGCAGGGGTTTGGCGCCAAACCCAGATCCCCATCCAAAAGAAGGGAGCGGCGCGAAAGCCGAAGCCACACCCACCTGTGCAGTGACTGGCCGACGGACGAAGCCACGTCACACAAAGAGAGAGAGTGCCCCTCCTCTTGTTTCCACCAGAGGGAGGGGGCACACCAAGAACCAATTCCCACAGTCCTCCCCAGCGGAAGGAGGGACAGGAAGTGAGGCTGAGGAACTTCACTTCTGCTTGACTGGAGAAGGAGCTAAGTGTGAGACCAGTAAGCTGAGCGAATCAACCCCTGCGCAAAAGATGGCTAACTTAAGCGTGACCACTTATCAGCTTCCAGGAGGCTTCCTGGTTGTGGAGGTTGATGGCCGAGAATATCTGCGGTGCCTGTGCGTCCAATGCAGGTCACCTGGATCGGCCCCAAGTACAACGGCACGGTGCCAACAGTGTGGCATGTTCTACATCTGGCCTATCGAGCCATGCCCTACAATAAAGACCCCGCGAGATGCCTCTCCAGCAACGCTGATCGAGATAGAGGAGGCGGAGGCTAAGGCTGCCCTGGTTCCATATGTCACCCCTGCGGTAGGGACCCAGGCCCAGCCACCAAGAGATGTCCCGACGGAGGAGAGCGCGACTGCAGTGGAGGTACCGGAGTGGGCCCGTTTCGTACCCATACCCACTGGTGGTGCCGTGAGGACTCGAGGTGATTCCCCAGCGGAAGAGCCGTTGCAGTCCTCGTTGTATGAGAGAGACAGCCTGTCATCGGTGGTGATGCGCCGGCCGGTGGAACACCCCAGCTGCAAAGAAGAAGTCCCACTTACCCCTGAGATGGATCAGACGAGTCCGTAGACCCCCCGACGGCGAGCAATGGTGCGGCCTCAACCGCGTAGAAGTCCCACGGCCGTGGCGACTCCCAGTTCGGTGGAGATGGGATCCAAGACGGCTTCGGAGGAACCGCAGAGCATCTCAAGACAGCTGAGCGGTAAGAGGACACCACCACCCCCTTATTCCCGCCAGGTGAAGGAGGAACCTGTGGAGAGAGAAGGGCTTGAGGCCTACCTGCCCGTTCGCGACCCTGATGGTCCACCACCGCCCCTTCCGGTCCTCGACGCACTTCCAGAGCGAGACCAAGGAGCGGATGGAGATTCCGCGATGACTAACGATGACGTCACTTCTGGGTGAGACTGGTGCAGAGGCCCGGCAGCTTTGATTGCTTTCATAAGGAGAGCTGGGCTGGAAGCTGAGTTCGAAGAGTTTAAAGCCCAAGTAGCCAAGCGAGGAGACCGAAGTGCTGCCGAAAGAGCCAGTAAGAAAATACCTACAGGTCGTGGCATCGCCCGACTCAGAGACACTGTAATGGACTTTGGCGATCCCATGGTCACCGCCCCTAGCACCATTGCCCCGGCCACTGCCCCTGCCCTGTTACGTGTCATGCCACCGGGTCCTAGTGGGAGTAAGCTGGATAAGACGCCCAAGTTTTCAACTGATTGGCGGGATTGGGTGACAAATGATGAGGGTTCTGATGGGGAGATACCATTGTCAAGTGTTGTACATGTACCTAACCCCACTGTGTTTAATCCTGTTCCTAGAGGTAGGGCCCGAGGGTCCCAGTCTACTGCAAAAGCGGGTCCCGTAAGTACCAAACTACCTAAAATGAATCCCACGATTTATAAGAATGTACTTAGAGGCTCGCACTATACAGAGGCAGCGACATCCGGTGTATCTTCCAGAGCAGAGTCTGAGGAAGGTATGAGTGTGTCATCCTCATATGAGCACCGAAATAAATGGTGGGCACCGTTATTCACAGGGTATCATGAGGGGATGGGCCGCACCAGATTTGTGTTAATAAAGAAAGATATTGTAGATCACTGGTGGGATGTAGGCACCTATTCTCCACAGGAGGTTGCCGATGAGTTAGATAACAGGTGGAGAGAAATTATGCAAAAGGTGGTTAACCCCAAAGGCTCATCTATTCTGTACGATGATGTTGCGCCTGAGGAGCCAAAGTTCTGGGTACTGCCAGGAAAGGCTGGGAACCGGAACCTTGCTAAATTAAGTAGGGCAGACAGAGCCATAGTGGCGAGATACCGGCAATCTCATGGATATGAGTTTCCATACGTGCCAGAGCCGATAATGCAGGAGATCAAGGACCAGAGATACACATGGCTCAAAGATGCAGTCCTTGAACACTTGAGGATTAAGTTTGGTAGCACTACCTACATAAGGAAGGATAAAATATGTTCTGTGATAAAGGCTTGGAGTACAGGCAGGAATATATTTATGCATAACATCCTGTGCAGACCGGAGAATGGGCCTGTACAACCCTTCTTTGTTAAAATTTTGGATCACAATGGGCGGGAAGTGAAGAAGCCTGATCCCATCATTACTATTGAGTTAGGGTTCTCCATGTTGGGAGTTTCCCATTGTGTTATGTCGCCATCATGGGTGTTACAGTCTAGTGTACACAATATTGACTAATTATGTTTTGTATGTTCACAGATTGTTCACCTGCAGGATGGTCCAGCAAATTAGGTCCAAGTGGGGACCATTGAATTCCACCTGAGGGAGAGTGTAGCCCTGGTAAGAAATGGGGCTATAGTTCTATCCTCCTCCTGGTATAATCCCTGGTAAGGGCAGGTTGCCAGGAGTTATCATGGGTTTCCCCCACTTCAAGCACTGCCCTGAGTGGTGGAGGTAGGTCACCTGACCCTGTGTCAAAGCAAAAGACACAGGGGCAGTGCCTGCTGAGATCATAAAAGAGCAGTGCATTTCCTATTTAGTGTGTGTTCTGTCAGTCTGACTGTAGTGATAGTGAGTTAGGAGGAGAGGAATGATCAGCTCATGAGTAGAGCTGATCTAGCTACAGTTAGTGAGGTGGAACCAAATACCTCTCACCCTGCTTAGGAGGTGAGGGAAGAGCTAGCCCCACTCTGGATGCCTTTGGTCCAGAGTGGCGGCAGGGACATTACAAGGGAGAACAGTTAGTGGACTGTGCATCAACTGTACCTGTCAGCTGCTGCTGCCCAAGAGAATAAAGAGACTGCTGCTTTTAAAGATAATCCTTGTGTGAGACTGGAATCTCTCATCCCTGTGGGGAATCTCTGTGGCAAGGATTCCACCCCGCATTCCTGGGGCTTACTATAGATGGAGGCACTGCACCATTGAACCAGAACAAAGGCATCCACCCCAGTAACCTGTTCCTGTTATCCCCCATGTCATCGCGGGAGACTCAGGCCCTCCTGTTGCCAGCAGGTATGCACCACAGAGACAAAATCTTCTCACGCTTGTGAGTACATTTATATTAGAACAGCAATCTTCTCACGCTTGTGAGTACATTTATATTAGAACAGCCTCATTCATAACTATTACATACAATATCCCTTTTCACATGCACCACAGAGACACCTAGCCAGACCCCAGAAAACCTTAGGGCAGGGGTGAGCAAACTTTTTATGCCGAGCCCCCCTTTTTATCCATGAAATTTCCTGGGGCCCCCCCTGCCTGATGTAATCAAAATCACATTAAAAAAACCTTTATTAAACGGTATACAATGTAAATACATTTATGTCTAAGGCCGCGCATATAGTGCCCACGACGGCGACGCTAGCGAAAGTTGTATTTCGCTTTGCGGCGGCGGCGTGGGCGATCAGGCTATTGATTGGTTCAGGGGCTGTCACGAGGCGACAGCCCCTGAAAAATTAAATATTGCCAGCTTAAAAAAATTGCGTCACCACGTCACGCTTACTATAAGCGCACGCGGCGGCGACAATGCATTTGTTTTCGGGTGATGTCGCGTTGCCGGCTCTATAAGCGCAGCCTAAATACTTACATACTTCAACAGCTCGCTCTTGCAAAATGAGGCTGCGCCCACGCTGCCGCTGAGAGCGGTGACATCACCAACTCTCCAAGCATGAGCGCAGGGTGTCCTGCATAATTTTGCAAGCAGGAACGAGGAAGTGTTTACACTTTTTTAAATTATTTCTGTACATTCATAGTATGATTGATATAGTGGCAGCCTACCCTTACACTTGCAGACGATCACAGCGAAGCAGGTTGCCAGCGGAGGAGAGCAATAACACAGCGCTATTGTAGGGCAGACACCGGAAGGAGGGGCGTTTGACATCACAGCGCTGGGGCGTGCTCCTCCCCCTTACCTCCGAATCACGTGGCCGCCACCTGCACTATTCTGTTTGGCCGCCCGCGCGCGCACATCTTTTTTGCCTACGCACCCATGTTTTGCCGCAAGCCCCCGCCTAAATAGTCTTGCGCCCGGGGCGCCCCCCCCCTCAGTTTGTGCACCGCTGCATTCAATCACAACACACACACACTCAATCACAACACACAGACAGACAACCAACAGGCATAGCACACACACACAACACCTACTCAATCACAACCAACACAGCACACACTATATTATATATATGTGCGTGTGTGTGTGTGTGTGTGTGTGTGTGTGTGTGTGTGTGTGTGTGTATATATATATACACACACACACGTGTGTGTATATATGTGTGCATGACTAACACACATATATATATATATATATATATACACGCACACATATATACACATATACATATATATATATATATATATATATATACTAGCTGAGAGACCCGGCGTTGCCCGGGATGTAATGTTCCCGTTCCTCTCTCTCCTCCCCCCTCTCTCTGTTTGTCCCCCATTCACATCAATCCAGTCCCCCCCCTCCCTCCCTCCTTTACAGCTTCATGTAGCGTGTGTGCGTCAGTCACTGTGTGTTTGCTCGCGCGTCAGTGAGTCTGAGGCAGAAACACAAACACACACAGACTGACTGACGCACACACAGTCAGTGTGTGCCTCAGTCAGTGTGTGCGTGCGTCAGTCAGGCTTTGTGTGCGCGTCAGTCAGTGTGTGCGTGCGTGCGGCAGTCAGTCAGTGTGTGCGCGCGGGGCGTCAAAGGCAGGGGGGGGCGTCAAAGGCAGGGGGGGGGCGTCAAAGGGAGGGGGGGGGCGTCAAAGGGAGAGGGGGGGCGTCAAAGGGAGAGGGGGGGGCGTCAAAGGGAGGGGGGGGGCGTCAAAGGGAGGGGGGGGCGTCAAAGGGAGGGG